>NC_056738.1:127656482-127898897 GCF_019279795.1 Protopterus annectens
AACCACAAAATGTTTTTCCATTTCCATTGATTAGAAACATCTAAATCAATAACCATTGATAAATGGCCACAAATGTAAATACATTTACATTTGCAATTATACCTCTCCTGATCATAAAAACAGAAATAAAGAGGAAACAAATACTTTCACTTCACACTCCCCACAATCCTCAGAAACTTAATTACACTAACTCCACAAGTGCACAACACAGAAGCATGTGAAATACATCAAATTATGCGGTATTTGACTATAGCATAACTCACTGTAATTCGCCAGTGACCATTTACTACATACATACTCAGCAATGAGTAGTGGCAAAAACAACTGTATGACTTTATATATATATATATCTATACACACACACACACACACACACACACACACACACACACACACACACAAAAGTATATATACATATATATAGAAACAGATTTTCTTTATTTTTTTTTTAAACTGAACTCACACACTTGCAATTTAACCACAGCTGCATTAAAATTGGCAGGATACTGAGAAGTACTACTGCTTAACACTGTCCAAATACACTTCAGCAAGGAATAGCAATAATAAAACTAGCAGCAGGAGTCAGAGTATGGTCCTGACAGACCTTGAAAAAACATAAATGGCAATAAACGTAACAAAAAATAATATTGTGTAATTTGTTTCTATAGGTAAGAAATCATCTATAAATTCACAGTCTCTAAAAAAAATACATATGCTGGATGAAAGGAACATTTGCTCGCAACACGCATGATAAAGAAGTCTGAAAAATTAGTATATCCAAAACAGCATGTGCACAATGATGTAATATTCACTCATTCATTAATTGTCTGATATCCACTTCATCCTATTTAGGAGTGCCAGAAACTATCCCAGAAAGCAAACATATAATAAGGCAGACAACCAATCCTAACACAGCATGCCAGTCCATCACAACCTATCTATATAGATAAACTGATAGATATTACACATACATACACAAGCATACTGACACACAAGCACACTCATGGATAACTTAAATAATCATTTTTATCTAATGGCATGTATTTGAGAAACAGGAGGAAACTGAAGACTCAAGTGAAAATCTGCACGGACTAAGGAAGGGCATGCAGACTACACAAAGAAGGGATCCCAGGTGGGTACAAAAACCAGAGGAACCAAGCAGGGTGATTTAGCACAGTTATATCCTGCATCACTGTGCCAAAAGTTCACAAAACCTGGAAGTAAAGAGTTTAAATGAAAACAACATTGTGTAAATGAAATGTTTACCTCCTGTTGGAACATTATTGGACACAAAAATTAAGCAATAATCCATGACTGTGTGAGGGTATATCAGGATTTTCCCAAGGTTGGTGCATTTGATCACAACTGCAAAGCCTGAACGATTAAACAAAGGTAACTGTGGTAAAGTCTGATATACCCACACACAGACAGAGATCACTGCTATTGCAAAATGACATTATTTTAGAAAGAAATTGCTTCCCTTTCTAGAATGATGTGACTTAGCATTTTCCTCCAGCTGCACTAAAACTTAAGTATTGCAATGCATATGCTTTCATAGTACATCAGTGCAGTAAAAGAGACAGGAGAGAGAAAAGTGCATTGTAACTGTTCTTTTTATTATACGTACATTGATTTTTGATTTGCGTTGGATGAGAAAATTCTTACTGGTTCTCTGCTTTGCATTTCTGTAGTCTTGAAGTGTTGCTTACACAAAAGATTAAACCTATGAAGTGTTAGCCAGCTCCTTTCTATGGTATACTGTTTCATTTCCTCAGAATTATTATTTTTTCATTAAGTAATGATGCAGTGGTTTGTGACATTTGGGAAGCTGTGCCACGCTCAGGGCCAGGGTTAACATTTTGAGGCCCCCAGAAAATGTCAAGTTGGGTGCTCTATGGACACTTCCAATCTAAGTATCACCCTGTCACTGCCAGCCCTACTAACAACACATTTAGTTCATGATGTAGGGTTTTAGGAGCAGTACTTAACTGTAGCTACAATGCTCTTTCATTATGACAGGCCTGTGTACCACACTATGTTGGCCTATCTCACAGAGGGACATTCATAGTGGCATTTAATTGCAATGCCAATACATTTCAATATCTCCATGTACAGGGCTGGACTTTGGTGAAATTGTGCTCTAGGCATTGCCTGCTGCTTCAACCCTCCCACACACACATCATCTAGCGGTGCCCTCTGTTTTCCCTCCATCCCAGGCACCCCACACCATGCAGATTACTTTTTTCTTCTTTTCCATCACATTTTGCCTTATTCTTCAGCATTTTCAATGAAACCTTGGGCCAGATTAATTAATGCCTACACTAAGTGTACATGATCTGCATTCACGAATATCCCCACCACATTTTTTTGTACTTTCTAGTCACTGAGAAAGATTACATTAAGTGTACATATATAGTCTACACTTTGTGGTAACCTGCTTGTAAATGTTTCATCTCCGAAGCTTCTGCTTACACTTACCAAAGGTAGGAGAATTTGTCAGAGATTTCAGATACACGGATAGGCTTAGAAAGGCCCTTGTGGTTGTTAGCAGAGTAAACAACTATGAATCCGTCTCAATATTCAAGGCTGCAAGAAAATCAGTCAGAAAACTAAAATTAGGAGGAAGAAAGTGCAAGCTATGTTTCTGTTGCCTGTTCACTCATTACAGTGTACACTTAGTGTAGGTGTTGTTAATGAAACCCAGGGATGCCCATAACTTTGTATATGTTCTGAAGTGCATTTTAAAGTTTTTTTTTTTTCTTTTACACAACCTTTTCATCCAATGATGGCTCTAACAAATTATGAGTGAAGAAAGAAATGCAGTGTTACTCTTCATCTTTTGTTTTCCTTGCAACTTTTCAGTACACCTTACCTAACTAAGCCAGCACATTAATAACCATTTAGGAAAATAACTCAAGTAAGCCAGGGCCCCCAGAAGCCATATCTAAACAATCCTACCATGGTTTGTGATTTACTGTGCAGCTGACTGGTAACAGAAGTTTTTATATGAATTTATATTTTATTTGTTATCACTGTTTTCAAGGGATAGCTTGTTAGCAAGATTTACTTTGACTCATATTTTGTTGAAAATCCAGAACATATTTAAACAATCCTACCCTGGTTTGTGATTTATTGATCTTATTATTGCTTTATTGATCTTTACTGTTAAAAAGAAGCGTGACTGCATCATGCATGATGTAAAGGAATTAGAGCTTTTGTCTAGCTTGCAGGACTTGTACGGTCAGAACAACTTTACTATACTTTGGTATTTAGTCATATACTGTTTGCGTGATTCTTGTCACAGAAGTTGATTTAAGTTCTGTTTGAATTCTGTGGTTACTGATTTTGATTATTCTTTTCTTTTACAATATATTTTTTAAGCTGAACATGGATTCCTTTAACGAGTATGCAATTATTGATTTGCTAATGCACAAATATACAGTGTAATAAATGCGATGCATATTTAAAGGTAACAGTTGATAACACTATTGTGTTCCTTGTGTCAAAAGTTGGACGATTTGCTTACCATTTGTTACAAGTAAATCTAGACTTGATGATGATGATTGCACTTGTGCAACTGGCATGGTTTGGAGAACTGTTGTTTCATATATTAATGACTGGAGAGACGGATCATAGAACACATTTAGAAAATGATGCAGCTATAGTCTGCAAAGATCATCAAACCCCTATGAAACAAGAAAATGCCCATGACAACTTTGGAATTCTGGATGCAATTAGTCAGCAATCTGAGGATCCAGTTTGTTTAGAAGGAAACAAAAAAAGAAAGGAAGAAGTTCACAACCAAGAAAGAAAAAGAAAATGATTAATGTCTGTAAAGTAAAGAGAATATGTGCTAAAAAGACACTGCTTTGTTATGTAACACACATACTACACACAGGTTACAGGGAATGATAATACTTTTCTATCAGAAAACCTTCAGTCTACAAAAAAGGCATAATTTTTCCAAAAGAGAAGGTAGGAAAAAAGAGACAAGGGGCAGGTGAAAAGGAAGAAATCAAAATTGAAAGTAGAAGGATTGAAGAAAATTACTGTAAGAAAAAAGAAGAGAAAGACAGATGCTGACCACATCTACAAGCTGTGGATTTACAATGCCAGCTGGAGGAGAATTTAATACACAATAAAAACAGTGGGATTAATAGGGCTAATGGTGATGAAGATCTAACCTTTGTAACAATTGATACAGCAGACATTACTGTATTAGAAGTTGAAGATTCTTCAGAAATGGTCAGCAAAGACAATCTTGTAACTGGAGATTCAACTATTAGAAGAAATGATACTTATATCTGCAGAGAAGATAATGATCATCCAACAGATATTGACAACATACCCAACAGATATTGCCAGGTTGTGCATCAGGGCCAACAACTTGGCACGTAAAAATCTACTGCCAATCATTAGTGGACCGGAGTTCCGCTGTGGCGACCCCTAACCGGAAAAAGCCGAAAGACGCAACAACTGGCTGACAGATTCAGTGCCAACTTTACCCCTCTCTCCCCCCTAAAGGACCAATCACAATACCGGAGGAATGCCAGGCACCCAACATTACTGGAGCACAGGTTAAAGCTGCATTGTCCAAGGCCAAGAATACAGCTTCCATTGGACCCGACAATATCCCTGGATGTATTCTACATGAACTACAAAGTGAACTGGCACCACATCTGTGTGCTCTGTTCAACCTCAGCCTCACCTCAGCCTTTGTTCTTACCGAATGGCGCACTGCTCTAGTCAAACCCTCTCCTTAAAGGGGGAGCAAATACAGACCCTGGGAATTATCACTCTATTAGCCTGACAAGTCTGATATGCAAGGCTATGGAACACATCATCATGGACCAAATTAACAACGATATAGGGAATCTCCAAACTCTAGATCCCATGCAATTTTGTTTTGTGAAAGGTAGATCATGCCTGTTCAACCTGGTTGACTTTGAGTCAGTCACCAGAGCTGTGGATGAGGGCAAGGCAGTTCATACAGCCTACCTCGATCTGGCCAAGGCCTTTGATACCATTCCTCACTCAGGAATTTCAGGAATTATTGATAAACTCACCAAACTAGGCATCAACCCCTATATCACTAGGTGGGTTGCAAACTGGCTCACAGATAGAATCCACAGTGTGAAAGTAGCGGACTCCAAGTCAGACTGCCTACCAGTCACTAGTGGAGTTCCACAGGGATCGGTCCTGGGTCCTCTCCTCTTAGGTATCTACTTCTCAGAAGTCCAGGCCAACATGGAGGGACTCTGGCTGACCAAGTTTGCAGATGACTGCAAGCCGGAAGCCATCATTAACTCCCCAAATGATGTAGACATTCTACAGAAAGGCCTCACTGAGACCAATGGCTGGTGTCGAAACCATGGCCTTAAGCTTAATGCCAAAAAATGTGTCGTCATCCCCTTTGGGAAAAACTCAGTTCCCACTAATTACCACACTGATGGGAGTCCACTGAACACTGAAGGTGTTATAAGAGATCTGGGAACACAGGTTGACAGCAACCTCTCCTTCGACCACCACATTGTCACTGTGGTCAGAAAGTCCTTCTATGTAGCACATCTCATTACCAAGAGTTTTTCATGCAGGAAGAAAGAGTTCATCATTTCTCTCTACTCTTCCCTCATTTTAGGTTAATCATAGAGTATAATGCCCCATTTGGCATGTACCTTACTAGACGCATGCAACAGTTGGAAAGGCCACAAAAGTACCTCCCGAAGAGGATCCTAGGCCTTAAACACATGTAACACGGACAGACTCAAAAAACTCCAGCTATTCTCGGTCTCCTATCATCTACTACGAGGTGATCTCCGTTTGACTTAGAAATGCTATATCTAAAGAAATCCCAATCCCTTCACACCACAAGCTCCAGAGACCTCAACCTCATTACCACAATCAACAGAACATGCTGGAGCGACAGGTTCATAACCCAGAGACATGCTCTGGAATAGACTTCCCATGCATGTCAAGCAGAGCACCTCACTAGCCCTCTGCAAGAGAATCTTGATAAGTGGATAGGAAATAGAAAGTTCACCCCGAGGATCACTCCAGTGGCTGTACTTGATAGAGGCACTGGGAACTAACGTCGGGCGGCACAATGCCAGGGCACTTCTATGGGCTAGGCTTGTAAAGGCTCCAGGGCCATTAGCCTTGTACATACCTATGAACTGAAATAGTGTTATGCTTGCCAGGAGCAAAAATAGAAGATGTGAGACAAGCCTTGGAACGCCTTAATGTAGGAAGTGCGGCTCTGTTTTTATTCATGTCGGTACAAATGATCTCATCTGCAAGGATTCTTGGAGTGCTAGTAGGGAACTGACAGCCCTCTTGGATAGTATAGCTTATACTGGTGTTAGGACGTATTTTTCACAAATCATCTATAGAAAGGATAGTCATGTCACTGTGAATGAAAAGATTTTGGGGGGTAAATACCTACTTGAGAAAATGTCCCGTTTTAAAAAATGAAAATGTGTACAGCATCCAAGCCTAGTTTTGAGCACGTGTTCAGACAGATGGCGTGCATTTGTCAAAATCAGGAAGATCATTTTTGCAGCAGGTATTTTGCAATATTTTACAAACACTAGTCAGGATTTTTGCCATGTTGAAAACTTAACCATTCACAGATAGCAACACGTGATGCATCTCTGATGGTTGATAATGCTAGGAGCATTAATAATAAAAGTTCTTCTATTGGAACCTTTACTACATTCCCACAAGACTGATGTCATTATTATGAAACATGGTTAAAGAATAATGACTGGAAACCAGTTCTGTCAGGGTATAAAAGTTTTTACTGTAACAGATATTCTCACAAAAAAATCAGGTGGAGGTGTTATGATGGGGATTAAAGATAATGATGAGACCTGTGATTCCAGTGATTATTACATGTTCATTGATACCACCAATACTATAGACTGTGTAAATGTGACAAAGACAACTCTGGAACATACAAGAATTGTTGGAGTGTACAGCCCACCAAAATCAAGTGCAGATGCCCTAGAGGGATTCATACATTTCTTGCATGAAATACAGGCGGGACGAATAATATTAGCTGGGGACTTAAATTTACCAGAAATAGACTGGAATAATATTGATTCAACAACATTAGTAAGGAAATTATTCACAACATATATTCAGAAACAACAATTGCTTCAGATTGTAAAAAAAAATACTAGGGGTCAGAACATACTAGACATTGTTTGTGTTCCTAAAGACACTACTGTTACTTCAAGTCAAGTTTTACCACCGTTGATGTGCAGTGATCATGGGGCTATAAAGCTTAACTTGTTGCTAGACAATTCTGCCAAACTGAAATCTAAACCAATGCACAGAAGGTTAATTACAGATTATATGGAAGCAAAACAGTCACTGTAAAACTAACTAGAGTGAGGTGTTCAGTGGAAAAACTGCAGATGGAATGTGAAAAGTTTTGAAAGAGAAATTGCTGAATGCAAAAAATCAAAAAAATGCTTAACATCAGGATCTAGGCATACAAAGTCACGGGGATACATTTCCAAAAGAACAAGACATCTGATTAAATGAGAGACGAAAAATATAAGAAATGGAAGAGAAGCCGAACTACAACTTTGAAAACTGAAATAAACAAGCTGGACAAACAGATTAAGCAAAGTGAGAGACAAGATCAAGAACAAATTGAAGAAAATTTATATAAAGATATTGAGCATAACAGGAAACCTTTTTATAGATACATAAGATGTGGAAGGACTAAAGACATACAAATTGATAAACTGTGTGCAGATTCTAAAAATGTATTCTCGGACACAAAAGATTATAGATATATTTACAAAACCTTATGCAAAACAGTTTGGCTCCACAAAAGGGGTGATAAGTTGTCTTAGTGACATCCATCTAACCCCAGATACTGGAATCAAATTAGATTATACTGAGAAAGAACTACGCAAACTGGATCCAATCAAAGCACAGGAAGGAGATGGAATTAGTAACAATGATATGAAACCTTTCAGCAAGAACTTATGGTGCTATTATAGCTATAATTCATTAGGTCATATTAATATGGGGAGATTCCTCAAGACTGGAGACATGTGCTTATTAAACTTGTCTTTAAGGGAAAGGGGAGTAGGACAAACCCAGAGTCATACAGACCCTTAAGTCTACTTTCATGTTGTGGAAAAATAATGGAAAAGGTAATATTAGACAAGTTATTGTCAGAAATGGATAGGGTTGGGACTTGAAACCATATATCAGCATGCATATGTTGAAAATAGATCTATTGCCACCTCTAATATGACGTTCTATAACAGTATAACAACAACTATGAATGAAAAATTGTGCTGTGATGTAATTTATATAGATTTAACTTCAGCATTTGACAGGGTCATACACAAAACACTGATCAATAAAATTAAAACAACTAGGTATTGATGTACTCTTGATAAGATGGTTAGCTGCATGGCTTACAAATAGGCATTTGGGCACAGGAGAATAATATGCTGATAAATGCATCAAAAACTAAGCATATGAGATTTGGGAGACAAATTGAAAGGTGAATATTTAATACAGCCCACAGTGATTGAAACTGTATACTCATTTAAGGACCTGGGTATATGGGTAGATCCAGCTATGAGTTTTTCTAATCATATCAATCATTTGGTTAATGACAGTTGCAGAACTATAGGCTGTATACAAAGATTTATGAAGTCTATTAAATCAAAAATTATGAAGTCATTGCTTGTTAGTTACATTAGGACCAAACTTGAGTATGGAATAACAATATGGAAACCCTATAAGAAAACAAACATGAGTAAACTAGAAAGAGTACAGAGGAAATATACCAAGGACATCCATGGATGTGAAAATTTAAGTTATTATGAAAGTCTAAAATATCTGAACTTGTACAGTGTCTCTTACAAATATCTAAGAGGAGATCTTATTCAGGTATATATAGGGCATTTACAGACAACTACCTCTGGGAATGCTTGGGGTTATCAAAACATACTAGAGACTCATCAGACAACCTATGTAGAAGATTCTATAGGAATGAGAAGTGTACTAATTGGTTCTCTTGTAGAGCAGCTGATGCATGCAACAGACTACCAAATTACATTAAAGCAAGTACAAGTTTAGATATTTTTAAGAATAGCTGGACACTTATTATGGAAACAAGTGCTTTGGTATATTGGCAAGCTAGAAGGGCATTAATGCCCGTGCTTGAAATATTTGTATGTATATGGTTATAGATGCTCTGAGGTGCATGTTAGAGCATTTCCCAATCTTTTAATACAGCGGTGTCTTGAATAAAAATCATGAGTTAGAAAAGAATTTGTCTCATTTTTTTAATTCAAGGAAAACATAAGTTGTCTCCAAAGCTTAATGCTCAAAGCTATCAAAATAGTAGCTCACGACAAACTAACAAGACAATTGCTTGTGAGGATACACAAATCTAATCAAAGGATACTGTCTGCTTTACTACACTCACCCAAAAAAAAAAAGATGGTTACTGCTTGTGCATCCCTTTAGTGTTAGATCAGGATGAAAACAGAGCTTCAAATACCCACAGTCATGTACTTCGAGTGACTGCTGTCATACATAAATACAGCATGTATCCTCACTCTTTACCCTACCTCTAAGCCACTTGCCTGATGTGCAACTGTGAAGAATGTCAAAAAAATGATTATAGTAAAGTATTCCACTACTTTGTTGCTCCTAGACAGTACACCATCCTTACACAAGCTACAGTAGCCTTTTTGCACATCTCAGAGGTCTGTGAGTGAAGTAAACAAAAGATACAATGACCTCCTGGGCATACCTCTAAGGTTTGAATGTGATAAAAAAAAAAAAAGTAATGACCATACCATTTCCAGCCCACTTCATGTTTCAGCAACATTCTGTACATAACTCTGAGCAGGGCTGGTTTTAGAACATGTGGGATTGAGGGCAGAGGCCGCTTTTAAGTCCATGTCAAAATTCACATACATTTTGGAGTGTGGAGACCACCAGACCCTTACAAGCTCCAAGTGTCTGAATGTTCAGTGATGTACTTTACGCTTTATCTTTGAGATATAATTCCTTGTTAATTGCATTTTTACTGCTATCCAGAAAAGTTATGCACATGCTCAGCATTACTGTGTGCACAGATAAAAATCAGTAACATTTTACACACACACACACACACACACACACACACACACACACACACACACACACACACACACACACACACACACACACACACACACTACATTAACCTGCAAATTGGGAGGAAATTCATTTCACCTACTTCATGTTTTTGAGGTGCTTAAGTTAACCAGAACACATGGATATAATGAACAAACAAAGAGGGAGGGCATGCTAACTCCGCATAGAAAAAAACACAGCCAAGAACTCAAAGCAAAGCACTGCTGCATATCAATGCTACTCACTGAGCGAGAGTGACAATGCAAAGATGCTTTCACACACATCTTCCTGAGAAGTCAAAGACAGCCACATATAATGTGTAAAATCTACAGTTTTGATGGTAAGTGAAAGAAAATATGGCCATCTTGTTACTGAAACACAGTGCAACAATGCCCCCCATGCACAAGCATAATGGCAATGCTATTTGACTAGAAAGTGAAATAAATTATCCCTAGCTTGTTACTCTTACACACGACACACACACGCACACACACACACAGCAATACTAATTTTACATTTATTTCTGCAAATAGTAATACAATCTGTAGCAGTAATACAATCTGTAGCACTAGTACTGCCAGACCAGATCAGTAAATATTATGTAGCAGTCATCAAACAAAATCAGTTTTATTTCCCTCATTGAGCAGTAATACATACCTGTGACTGTCCCTGGTTTCACAATGTCTCTGATTTTGTCTCATAAGTTTGCTCTTTCCTTCATAAAATGTTTAGTTTGCTGGCAAAAAGTTTGCCAAATAGTCACTAAATCCTGACATCAGAGTTTCATACTTATTATTGTCCAGACAAATGCATCTTAATGCAAAATGTGTCATTCTATTAACTTTTTAAGTGAATTAGAGTATTATTTAAAATGTGTTGCTGATTTTAAGCCTTTATTCTGCTATTATTTTTGTCTTTGCCTAGAACTGCTGAGCAAAGAAGTCGAGAGTTATAGTATCTGGTGTTCTGTCAGTATTAATAAAACTTCCCAAAACAGAAAACCATCTCTGAAGATCGGGAGTGTGGGCTCTTCTTAAAATCCAAGGTAAGCACTAACATCAGTTGCTTAGGGCTGCTGGTCTCTAGCACTTACCTGCTCACGTTCATTCACTAATTACTATTTCATCCTAACAGTGCTATCAGAATCCTGCGTTGTATAATGCGTGTAACTACAAAATGGATAATCATTTTTTTTCCTTATTTTCCCCAACAAGCAGCTCCTTTTGTTGGATCCCACACAAAGTCAAGGATGGTTGGAGGGGGGCCTGCAGCCATGGGTAATGCAGGTGCCTAAAGCTGGCTATGATTTTAGTTTTAGAAGAGGGAATGCCCACTAGTTAGATTTAACTAAGTCAAGGACACTGTCAGTGGTAAAACACAATGAAATTCTGACAGCTGTTACTTGATAAAACACTGGTACCATAACAAGAGATATGTTTAAATTTACCCACCTAGTTAATTGAGTACATAATATTGCTGTACTATCTTTTGCTAGTTTGACAAACATTTAACAAAATATCAAAATAAGATAATTTGTAGTTGGGGAGCCTCTTTGGAAAAGCCCCCCCCCCCCCAAGTAACAGCAGGTTTCTCTGGTGCATAAAGCTGGGTGTAACTATGCTCCTGATACTATACTGCATGAAACAAAAGATATGTACAATAACAATGCATCTATGTTGTCTGTTTTCATCCTTCCTCAACTGATGGGTTTTTGGAAATAGACTTCAGATCTGACTTTGACCACTTCTCAGACTTAAGATCCCTAGCTCAAGCTCACCCCCTTACCCATAGCCCCCTTCACAACCTGTATTACCTTGGATCAAGTCTGCGCCCCTTAGTCTTAAAACCCCAAAGGACTGAAAAAAAACATAATATTCAAAAAGGGAGATGAGTAGTAAGGTAGCAGAAACAAGTAGAAGGTCTGGAGGTAAAAGGCGAATACACCAAAAAGGAAATATCCTTCAGATCACACTAACAACCATATAAATCTATCATAAATAGAACAGGGAATGGAGGGAGGTAAGCTAAGGAAGGATGAAAACAGACAACACAGATACCAAAAAGTATGTACTCACCATAATGATGCATCTCATGTTGTCTTTTTTGTCCATTCCTCAACAGATGGGACAGAGTTCCCAGTTACATGAAACCCTGGCTGGCCTTCATGGAAGGATATTCTGCAGCAGGAAAGAACCAAAACCTGTCCTGTCTCTTGAAAAAAATATCCAGTTTGCAATGAGCAATAGAGGTGCGAGTATTAGACCAAGTGGCACTCACAAAAAATGTCATTAATGAAAGCTCTTGCTAAGGAAGCAGAAGAGGTAGAAACAGATCTTATGTGGAATGAGCCTTGGAGGTTTCAGTAAGGTCAAACCGCTTGCTTTGTAGATTTGAGAAATACAAATCAGTAAGCCACCTAGCTAAGGTCAGTTTGGACACTTCTGTCTGGAGAAGGACACGAACAGTTGTTCGGATCTTCTGAAAGCTTTAGTTCTATGGAGGTAGAACTTGAGCAGTCTGTGTACATCCAATAATTAAAGCATATATTGCCCTTTGTTCGAGAATTTTAGAAAGAAGACAGGCAACTTAATGGACTAATTAAGCTCATCCTCTTCGCACCAGCCTCTCCTTTCTAAAAAAGGTAGCCTCAGAGAAACTCTTGTCTTTATGAAAAATTAGGTAAGTTGGCTGACAAAAGCCTGGAGTTCAGAGACTCATCTGACTGATGTGAGGCAACAATGCTAACCACTGCACCACTGTGCGTCTTTTCTGGTGACCTGTATTCACTCCCTTCCTGGCGGTGTAAACCTTGGGTCTAGATGGTTGTCACTGTTGAAGTGATGCCCCAACCCCATGTGCAAAAATTGGAAAAGGGGTCGAGGATGGACGGACCAGAAAAGAGAACTTTTTTTTTTTTTTTGCACCTTTTAACTTTTTTTGCTGTTGACCATCACTCCTCTTCCAGCCAATTAGTCCATTCATTCTGGGTTGAGCAGAAGGGACCATCATTTAGAGAGGGGAAGTTAAGAATTTTTCCTTTCTCTCACTGGCCATAGCTGCCCACACTCTGCTAAGCACCAGGTAAGTGTATGCTATGGGTCATCCATGGAGGATGTTCCTTCACCTCCACATGGGGTGTTCCTTCCTCAAGTGGCCTTGAACCTCCCCAGTGAACCAGAGATGATCTTCATCAACAAAGAGGTCACACTGCCAAGTATTCCCCAGAGAATGTGCAAACCCCTCCCATCCCACGGAGAGGTAAGTGGGCCACAACCCTTTATTCTTCACCCTCCTTGCCTGGTTCCTATAGTGCCAAGGTCCATAATTAAACCCCAGTCACCTGGGTCAAAGTAAGCATTCCATCCCTATGTTTCATACAGCTAGGTTCAAACTATCTATTTTGGGGGGGGGGGGAGCTCAACTGATAACAGCATGCTACCAGGTCCTTGACCCTTGATCCATGACATCAGCAGTGATGTTATATTACAGAAACAAATATAGGGACAATACACCTCTATCTACTTCCTTCAGGGAGATAGACAAGCCAGACATCACAGCTACTGGTAGTAATCTCAAAAGGGTGCTCCCTCTGCTGCATGAGTATTCCAAGTGCCCAAAAAACTTTTCCAGCTACTGTGTCTTCCAAGAGATGGTTGACCTCTCTGCTGGTTCTGTAGGTTGTGCCTCAGCTAGAATATCAATTAGCTCCTCTGCAGCCCTGTAAAGGTGCAATATGGAATCTACATTTTTGGAGCCACTGCTTAATTAATCTGTGGGTCTATATTACCATGTTGACAGGACTGTTCATCAAATGCCCTTAAGTAGACACATGTACACTGAAATACCTAAATGTCGAATGGCCACAAAAGCAATTTGTTTCCCAGGGAATAAAATTACTGGGCCAACAAAAAAACAAAACAAACAGACAGACAGAATGAAGTGGGAGGCTTTGCCCCCACTTAAATATACCAACTCAGAGATTGCACTACAGTGGAGGAAATGGCAAATTCCCAACAACGGCCCAGTATTTTTTTCCCTGGGAAAAAAAAAATCGCTCTTGTGGCCATTTGACATTTAGTTATTTTGGTGTACATGTGTCGACATACAGGTGTTCGATAAACAGCCCTGTTGACATGGTAATATAGACCCAAATCTATACTTTGTCGTTCATGGTCTTCGAGTAACTTCCAGTTACTGGGCCAAACATCACAGGCTTCCAGAAAAGGGTGCTCACAATACCCTCCGCAAAACTTGTTAGGCCAAGCCATTAATGCCAGAGCATGGCAAGATCAGAGCCATGTGGCCCATATATAACATAATATTCTACCCTTATCTTTGGGGAACCAACAGATGCAGCTGCAGTCATTTGAGCATTTACATATACCACCTCGCTGAAGACAGGCAGGCTGTTTTGTTAGCAATACCTACACCGCCTCACTTAAGATGATCAATGTTGAAAATGTATCATTCGAGTCAAGTAATTCTAGGTCCTCAGTGCCAAAGAGGGAGATCACAAGTTTGCTGCTCTGACACACAGCCTTGAATTCTCTTGTCCAGAGAGTGGATGAATGGTTTGTGGCTAGAGTGTGAGACTTCATTCTAGGGTAGAGAATAACAGGGTCTGATATGACTAGAGACTACCACCATATCTGGGTAGAATAAAGATTCTGTCAGCTTTTTCTGAGGATGGGGCCATGGCATCTGGCTGTTCTCCAATTCATCAATACCACATCTACAACAAAGGAACTATCCAACAGGTTTGCCAGATACCATTAACATCTCCTACAGTCTTCTCTGAAGTGAGAAGACTGTTTCTGAGGGCTGTCATTCTCATTATTTTGCAGCGTGTTGCATGTATGACCATAGTTAGTATTATCTGTTAACAGGACAGAGAGAGAGACTGGTTCCTTCTCATCACTGAAGGTCTCTGAGATGCTTATAGAGGTGCTGCCTCAAAATAGGAGGATTTGATTATGTGTTTTTTGAGCCTTTTCTGTGCTGATTCCTTAAGCAGTGACAACATACTGCTGGAGGAATAACACTTTGGAGAAGGAGCAGCTCAAAGCAGAGCTGAGGATGGCTAAGGATCTGAAACCAACACAGCCTGAATTAATTGAAAATGAAGGGTAAATCTCACAAGTGAATGGAACATGAATGGTTGCACTGCTGGCAATGCAACAGACATCTGCTGTGAGACAAAGCAATGGTTGGTAGACTATTCTGTCCAACACCTGTTGGTACAGAGGTAAGCCTGATACAGCTAGGCCTAATGTTAGGTGCCTCTGGGTGGGCAGAGAAGGCTATAAGCTGAGAGAGTCAACATCAGTAAAAACACTAGTTGACTTGCCACACAAGTACCTGGCACTGGCCATTCTAACATGGGGAAGAGAACCAACACTGCACTGATCCAGGCTGGACCAACACTAAGGGGACAAAGGTCAGGGGACTTGATGTCAGAGAACTGATACGAGGGCAAGCAATGTCAGCTGTATATATTACATTTCTCTGTATCCAAAGTATTTTGCATTAAATGCTAGACATTTTCCATGCATCAATGTTTATTTTTAAGTATAAAAAGCTTATTAAAAAGTGAACACTTTAAATTCTATTTGATAATGTGTACATGTTTAAATATTTATGTTACTATTTTGTATTCATTGCACTGATTTTAACTCCATGTTTCCGGACACTGTTATGTTGTTATGGACACTGTGGGTTGTTTTTCACATATGGAATGGAATTCTTGTCTTTGATTGGCTGATTTTAAGCATACACACCATCTTGTTATATTTATGTGGGAAGTTGTTTTCCCCTCCCCATTATTTGCGTACCCCACCATCTACACCACCACTGACGATCAGCTGCTTGAAATGCACCACTTTGTAGCCTGAAGTCACTTGATTGCATACGAGTGATCAGTGGCTTTTCCTTTGTTCTGAGCAGATTTTATTTTGCTTACTACAAAAACTCAAAAGGGTATCTTTTTCTGTCTGCAAACAATGAATAAATTGATGTCACAGCTGAGAGTCATTCACTTTGTGGTCTAGGCAAAGCAGCAACTATAAAACCTGTAAGCATCATTCCCAGAGATGATTTTCCTACAGTTGCAGTAAAACAAGATACTTCTGTCATTCTGTTAGAAACCCTTCAAAAACAAGGAATCTTTTCAGGAAGAAAAACAGGAAAACTGAAGACCTTTTTAAACATATTGCAAAATGATATGAAATGTTCTATTCAGTACCAGAGGAAGACTTGCACAAAAAAAAGACAATACAATTAGATAGAAGGTAATTTCACTGGCCTCTCATAACAAGGCATCAAGTAATCAATAAAACATGTCTTCCAGAAAGTGGTGGGAGTCAGAAATACATTGAAAGCTTACATCATACTGCCATCAGTTAAACAGGATGTTCTAAATGAATTACACAACTAAAACGATTTAGAAATAATCAGCATATCATGTGAGACTTTGACTTCAGTGTAGACAAAGTTTGTAAGACCAACATATCAACACATATGTAACTTCATATACTTCATTCAGCCATATACGTACTTGTTAGATGAAAGATTCCATCGCATGCATTAATGTTTGAAAGGAAAGCATTTCCAAGACCTTGTCCTGCATGTGCTCCTTTAACAAGACCAGCAATATCAACCACATTCAGGAAAGCAGGAATTTTGCTGAAAAGAAATTAAATACATATGCATCACAAGAGCTTCTAACCTCATCAGCTGAAATGCAGCCCCTCTTAATATAAGGATGGTCTACATAAGTATTCAAGATCACGTGAAAAGTTGTAAAATGTACACCAAGAATGGATCTTTAGGTACTAAGTATGCTTAACAGAATGATCAAAGTTCTGAAAAACACCAGTTACAATACAGTTGTAAGTACATAACCATTTATTAGACTGGAGAAGGTCTGGAACTGGAAATGTATGCAGTTCAACAGATTTCACACAATGGATCCACTGCAAAAGGACTAGTGTTGGAGTCAAAAATCTGACAGCATATTCATAAGCTTATGACAGCTAAAGAATACCTACATCAATTCCCCAAATCCCCATGAATAAAGCTTTAAAGTGTCAGTATGGAACACAATGTTCCAGTGCGAGAGAGCATTTGCTGCACTGCATCTTCCTTCACCTGGTTCACCAGCAACTTCCTCAACATCAGTCTCTACTAAGAAATGAGAGAGAATAGGGCGGGGCAAAACATAACAATCCCTACACCAGTCAGTCTACCTTCTCTTAGCTAATCAGCCTCGAGTCCATTTCCAAACTAAGAGCAGGAATCAAATGGCTGTCATGCTGCATCTGCTACAGCGGGTTATAGACTGCCCCACAGTTCAAAGATTACATTCACTCTAATTTCACTGTCTGATAGAAAATCTTCCTGGGCATTCTGAGTGAAAATAAAAACATTTCAAACTCAAATAACCATAAAATCAACATAAAATTCAACAAATTTATTTATTTATTGACATTTGATTATCAGGAAAGTCTGACTGGGTAGAAGCCCATTTTCAGTAGATTCCCAGGGAGAAAAGCTCCAAATTATTACAAAACATTGAAGAATATAATCTTCAAAAGCAAAACAAAAACATCCTTAGTTTAATTATAACAAATCAGACTTAATATAAAAACACTGTTTAAGAGTTGATACAAGGTATAAGACAATCATTTAATATTTAGAGAAATTTTAGACATTTTGTAGTGAAATTAAAAGCAAGTTAGTTTAATACAAATAGGAACTGCAATATGAAGTGAGGGAGAAACAGGTTTATTGTATATTTGGAGAGAAAGTCAGGGAAGATAATTAGATAGAAGTAAGTGAAGAAGGGAGAGTAAGGAGGTATAAGGAATGAAAAGGCAGTAAACGCAAGCTTTCCTTCACTTTTCTTTATGTATAAAGGTGCCTTTCACCCTAGCAATCAAAAAGGCCCTCTCAAATATATACTCCTGCCATAACTCAAATTCTCTGGTCTGTTTGTCTTGTATATCAAACAACATTTCTACAGTAACACTTCTCTGGATTACCATCAGCTCAGTAAACTCCCCTTTAAAAAATGAGCAACTTCATCAGTTTTGTGTTTCTACACCTTTGGTATTTTAGTTCACGAATGAAATGACATATTTATACACAATGTTGTTGTATTCCTAATACATGCAAAACCTCCACTTACGTGTTTTTTTTTTTTGTTTGTTTAAGTACTCAAACATGTTGAGCTCTCAACACATGCACTGAATATTCCCTTTTCTCCAAAGTATGACAATCTAAAAGTTGGTCTATACAAGTGTGGGACTGGCAATGGGGCCTCCCACAGCAAAATAAAAATAAAAAAAAGTTTAAAGGAGAAGAGAGATATTTAATATTTGCTCTTCTCCTGCAGTTTCAGTCTTTTTTTTTTTCTTCCGTCATGTCAGAACTCAGCAATTCAAGCCTCACTATTTCAATAGGGAGTCATTTAACCTGGCATCCTTCTGATCACAACTCTAACACAGTACAGCACAACCCACATGCACTAGCTTATAACTACTACTTGTCAGCCAAATGCCTTCACTTTAATGCAAAAGCTGTTTATTCATAATCACACAAGACTGATACAGTACACTTTTAAATTCTGACCCACATTTTTCCTGTACTGGAGAAATTACAGTTTTCCATAATGCATCATTTTTTCATCAAACAAATAGAAAACTTGCCCACTGTTGCAGAACTCATAAAACATCTTTTTATTTTTCAGTGTTTCAACAACCTGAATCTCCCCCATGCACATGGAAATATAAAAATAACATTAAATGCTATTCAGTGATGTTATACACCTTCATATTCTGTGCCATAATTGATTTGGGAAAATATGGTCCAAGTTCGCCTTTTGATCGGCCTTAGGCAACAGTAAATTCTTCAGACCTATTAGGCAGCCATCCACACCCTCCCAGCATGGCCGGTGTTAGGCACCCACGGAACCCGCGGCGAGCCTCTGATCATCTGCCCACAAAAGAGGGCCTCCATGCAGCAGCCGTAGGGTTTCTCCTTCTCCATCATTCATTCCTCCACATCTTGTAGACGTCCGCACAGCTACATGATGTCACTGTGCGATCGCAAACTTTTTTTCCATTTTTTTTTTTTTTTAATTTTTAACTCGTCTGTAAGCTGCCCTCAATCAGGTCCACTTCAGTGAAGCAAGGGACCTGATTGGCTGCAACAGACAAGGAAGTAAGTTGTCTTTTTTTTTTTTTTTTTTTTTTTTTAACTGAGGTAGTTCTGGGACTTTTCTGCCTTTTACCACAACGTTTTGGTCTGCAGACTTCCTTGTACCTTGACTCTTGTATTGTTAAAGTTTTATGGTACAGTTTGCGCTTGGCTTTAGAAACGTGGAGTAGGCAGTGTATGTTAGATTTCTGTTATAGTTCAGCAGTATGTAGTCTGTAAAGGGAACTCTGGGGAAAAAAAAACAGCAATTATTTAAAGCATGTAATGAGGAAGGTTGTAGTGGTTTTACAGCAATAAATAATAACCATTGGTCAATACACCAAATGTTGGCTTGTGGTATATTGGGCTCATAGATAAGTATTAGAGAATAAGTCCGCAAACCATTACAAACCTAGCCAGTAACCCATTATCAAGATCCCTGCCAAATTCAAGCAGGCAGTACAAATCAGACCAAGGGACATTTTGAGGCTGGCTATCCATTACCAAAATGTACCTTAAAAGTACTAACGGTGATACTCTGTTTGACACTGTGGAAGTTTTTCCAGAGGTGGGTATGCACTGTAAAATGTATCTATAATACCAATGTGGCTTATTTGTTGATGAGATTTAGTTCCTTTAACCTGGTATTTAATGCTTCATTTATTTTGTGAAGAAATAGAAGGTCAAATATGGTTGGATTTTTCATGGCTTAAAAGGCCAGATGCAGATCCCAAAAAGAAATCTATAATATATATCTCAGTGAGCTGCATGTAGTAGTATGCCAGGATAGGTGACCTATGGCAAAATGTAACAAAGCCCAATGTCTCCCTAGGGATCCTTAACTGTGTGTTCTGTTTTATGCAGTTAAAACCAGGGATTCATTCAAATACTTACAAGTCTACTGTGGTGTCACCACACTGAGTGTTACAGATTAAAAAGATCTGTTTCATAAGATTCAGCTAGCATTCCTGGTACTTTTTTATATGCCAAATGTTAATGTTATTAAATTATATAAAACCCAAGACCCCATTACTAAGGTGATTCACATCTAATAAAAAAGTCTTGGGAATAGGCCTGCACAACTATGAAAGCTGTGAGGAACACATTCTTTTGAGGAGGGTCCTAGGGGTGTATTTCCAAGGGGAAGAGGACAATTCACTTTTCAACTTTAAAACAAAAAAAGGTATTTTTATCTTTTATTTACGTTTACACTCTTTATGTTCAAAGCTCAATGATGAAATTGATATTTTTTCATGCTACTTAACTCTACTAAATAACACAGCAATAGTTCTCTCTAGTTCACATACTTATAAAAGCTCCCTTATAAAAACTGAAGCAAGAGACAGTGGCACCCACTAACTGTGAAGATCGCAGTACAGTGATAGTTCTGTTGCACTTATTTCATGAACTTAGAAACTCTTATAAAACTGTCTGAAAGCAGAATACAAGCCAAGAATAGACTTATAAGCACTGGGCACATTTAATGGGAAGGGCCAAAGTAAGTTACAAACAAACCACTAGCGAACTATACGTACAAGTCAAAGATGCTTATTAGATCGACACTATTCAAACTGTAAGAAAAAATCGTAATACAGCAACAGTTCTATTTGATTGCTTTATATAGTTAGAAAACATCCTTTATAAAACCTGAAGCAAAAGACAACAATGCACTATGGGATGAAAATAACAGCACAGCAGCAATATTTCACCATCATATACTTAGCAAAACTCTCCAATAAATGAAGCAAAGACCGTGTACTCTGGGTGAAAATAAGGGCATATCAATAGTTTTATTGCACAATACCAGCCCCCCCCCCCAAAAAAAAGTAATATTTTTCCTAGCAAGCACAATGCAAAATTTAACAGTTTGTCAGTGTGACGAACCAAAGCAGTATTGCAGTTAAATAAAATTAAGCTGCACATATGCTTGCTATGCATGGGCTACAAAGAGGAAAAAGTGAACATTTACAATACAACAAAGTGGAACATGTTGTTGAACATATAGATTCCTAAGCATGTACAAATGCGCCTACATAAATAATTGAAACTCTTACCTCATGAACTACAAAGTAGAAAAAGATGAGTACAATGAGTGGCCAGGTTGCAAATTAGGGAACACATTTCCAAAACACCAGTACATGTAGAAGCAAACAAACTCTAAGAAAGTTACCAGAATGGAAGAACTTGTAATAAATGAGTATTTTCTGAAGTGTAAATCTACAACTGCGATGGCAAGCTCTGTACTGAGTGCAACTTTCCCTTCTCATGACTAACAGGCAAAATGAATTCATAAGGGAAGGAGGGAATATCAGTGGGATTCCGAAGAGACAGCTGAAAGGCAACGTGAGCCTGCATCATACTGGTTTCTACCTTAAAAAGAAGTTAAGTTGTTTTGTTATAGTTTTGTGGCTGCACATCTATGGCCTTCTTCACAAGGAGTAAAATGTGCAAGTTGGGGACTGCCACACAACACGCAGGAGGACTCAAACCAGTGTAACACAGCTTATTCTGACTTCAAGTCAACTGGCAGCCACACGAGAGATAAAGATGCAAGCACAGTGAATCGTGCAAACATGACATTTATTTATTTTTACAGGAAAGGCTCAAGAGTTTTTAGTAATCATAGCCAGAATCAATCTCTTTTTTGCCTCTTAAATATTCTGATATCAATCCTTAATAGGGAAGGGAACCTCTAAGCCTGCAGTCCAAATGTATTCTTGGCCTCTTCCAATTCTATTATCTTTATCTCTCTAATTATTTGCTCCCAGTATCTTGCTTCCTTGCCAGTTTTCTCCAATAAACTTCAGCTCCATCTTACCTATTGTCTGTATCCCCAGTTGCAGCCATCTCTATCGGCAGAACCTCTTTTCTCCATTCCCGTGTTGGCTTAGATCTTGGAATACTTTCTGCAACTTTATGACTATACTATTCTATATGGTTATTGTTATTCTCCTTAAGGATCTGAACCCAAAATCCCAGTCTCTTAATTCTTGACCTTTTCTCCCATTTCATCATTATCCCTTTCCACTCTGAATTACAGTTTTCTACTTGTTCTATGTATATGAGCTTTATCTGTGTAGCTCTGAAATACCCCTTCAAGTCGGGTAAACCCAAACCACCTTGTTCCTTTCTAAGGAAATACTACACTTAACTCTTGCCCTCTTCCCCACTCAGATAAAATCCTTCAACTTTTATTGCTATCTAGATATTCTCATCTCATTAACAGAACTATGCCTGACCTGTGTATATAACTAAAGAGATTAAAAAAAACATTTTCACTGCTTGTATCTTGCTATCCATATCCATAAAACAAAACATCCAGTTTCTCAGTGTTTGTATGGTCTTTTATTTAGTCTCTTTCCACATATCCTTAGCTGCCTTAACACAATCTTTTTTAACCCATACTCCTAAGTATTTAATTTTATCAAGTACACATAAACATGTGTACTACAGAACCAATTAGTATGTGGATACATAGTTTACAGCTATTGCCTTGTTTTATCTTCATTAATTTTGTATCCTGAAAAGATTTCAAACTTTCTCAGAATGCTCCAAAACACTGAAATGACCTTTTCTGGGTTTATAAGGTACAAAATAATATCATTTGGAAATAAAAGTCAACTTTACTTGATTACTGTATCGATTATATACTTGAATTTCTGAGTCTCTTATTTTCTTTGCTAATATCTCTAAATATACCACATATAACAGAGAGGAAAAGAGGACACCAATGACTTGTTCCTATTTTCAAAAAGAACTCATCAGAGAGGAACACCACCACTTTAATTTTCACCTCTGATCTCTCATATATCCTTCTAATTAACCTTATTATTGCATTACGGAATCATAGGATCATAGATTACTAAGCTAATGGCTCTGGCGCCCTTACAAGCCTAGCCAACTCCTGTTGCCCCTGTCAATGAGGGACACAGGTGGAACCTGGGGCAAATTTGTGGTTGCCCATCCACTCATCAAGGTTGCATTTGGAGAGGGTCAGCGACGTACATTGTTTGACATGTATGGGGAGTCTATTCCAGAGATGGGGCAGCCTCTGGGAGACCAACCTGTTTCTCCAGCAGGTTTTGTTAATGTCACATATTAGATTTAAGCCTTTCGATAAATATTTAGTAGTAGTTGGCCATGGATTCAAACCCCCGGTCTGTGTGTAACAAAATGTACATCACACCTGACATTTATCAAACTGAGCTACTGAGCCACTGCTGCCAACATTTCAAGTGCCTTACTCATAAAATTTCAGCTTACTCTGTCAAATGCCTTGTCTGCATCATGACCCACCAACAGTGGTATTTTCTTACATTCTGCTTCCCTCTAGATCATCACTGTTCTGTTAATGGTATCAAATGTTTGCCTCCCCTCCACTAACCTGGTTTACAAATGAAATGGGGCTATATTAAACTGGATCTGATGGGTCTTTACCACATTTAAGTATTACAGCCACCACACCTTTCTTCCAGGATGTTGCTGCTTCTCCTCCTTTTGAAGTACTGTTAGACAAAACCTTCCAGATCTTTTATCACTTTCTTCCCTCCTAGCTTTCAAACCTCCACAGGAATACCATTTATTCCTGAAGGCTTTCCTGCAGATTGGTTATACTTCAACATTTTTCTCTCATCTCCTCCTATTCTAATTGTTAGTAACTGAGCCTCATCTACCTCTTACCTTGGCATATTTAATTTTTCCATAAACATTTTAATTTGTAACTCTCCTGGATAACTCTAACCTTAATATATTTAACCACATCTTGCTCATCAGGCACTATCTTACTCCAATCTATGCACTCATTTCTACTGTAACTTTCTTTTCCTCATTTTTTTAAATGTATATACCTTTGTGTCACATGTTATGTTAAGGTAACCTCTAAAGAACTGCATTGCTTAACACTACTATTGCTGACTGTGAATGTTACTGGAATTTCCAGTATTATGTAACTGTTATAATGTTTGTATTTCCTATTGCTGGAGCTTTTCTCCCCAGGCTTCCTCTAAAAAAGCACCAGTATCCAGTCGGACTTTCCTGCTAAACAAATGTAAAATAAATAAATAAATACATTTGTACTTTTTCTTAATTTTCACATTTGTATGCTTTATACAGACATTCATAAAATTTCCAAAATGTTTCTAACACCTCTACAGGATCTCTGGTTACTTTCCTTGTTATAGGCTCCATAAGCTTGCCAACAACCCTTTCTACTTTCTGTTGCCTGAGCCATTGTGCTAAAAGCTTTTGTGCTCAAGTTATTACCAAAAAACAGTTGCTTAACAGCAATCTTTCTAAACTTGTGTATATTACTGAGGTAGTCCCTTACTTTCACTTTAGCACTCTGCAGTTGTGCCTCTTCTTGTTTTGCGAGATTCCCCCTATTCTGCAAAACTTTTAGTTATGTACTTACCATAACTTTAGATGTATGGGATCCATCTCGCCTACATTCTCTACAGATGGGTTCGGAGCCGATCCTCGGCTCCGACTCGGCCGCTATACAATAGAACGCAGTCTCTTATTGGCTGAGTTACCTCATATCCCAGGATGCACCACTACCACTTCCCCAGATCTTGTTTGTCCGCACTCATGCTGATAGAAACATACTATTGTTATAACATTCTCAGGTCTCTCAAGAGAGGAAAGAAGTTCAATTTCGGATCGTCCGGTCTCTCCTGGTCTACGAGGCAGGGGGAAGGAGGGTGGGTTATTAGGAATGTAGGCGAGATGGATCCCATACATCTAAAGTTATGGTAAGTACATAACTAAAAGATGTAATGTGATCCTATCTCGCCTACATTCTCTACAGATGGGACAGCGTCCCTAGCACCTAATTCCTGGGTGGCTCACTGGAAAACACTCCTGAGAACTGTGGAACCGAAGGAAGCTCGACCCCTGGATGCCACATCTCACTTGTAGTGAGAAACAAAGGTGTGTGAAGATGTCCACGTGGCAGCCGCACAAATGTCGCCAAGAGAGAGCTTGGAATGAAAAGCTGCCGAAGTGGCCATAGCCCTAGTAGAATGAGCTTTCACTGGAACTATAAGTTCCTTATTTGAGATGAGATAAAACATGATTGATGCAGTCCCTGATCCACTTGGCAATAGTGACTTTTGTGACAGCTTTGCCTAATTTATTATCCAAAAAGGACACAAACAGTTGATCTGATTTTCATGCTTTGTGTGTCCTATCCAAATAGAAACGTAATTGTCTGTGCACATCCAAGCAGTGAAAAGTATATTCAGCTCTATTCGAATACTTGGGGAAGAAGACCGGTAGCTCTAGCGATTGTTGTAGACAAAAGTTAGAACAAACCTTTGGTATAAAAGATGGGTTTGGTCTAAGAGATACTCTAACCTTGTGAAATACCAAGTATGGTGGTTTAACACATCTGGCTTGAAGTTCTGAAACTCGTCTGGCTGAAGTAATAGCAACTAGAAGGGCAGTCTTCCAAGAAAGGAATTTTAGATCACAGGTTGCTGCCGGCTCAAAGGGGGATGAGGTTAATGCACCTAATACCACGTTAAGGTCCCACGGAGGTGCAGGTTGAGATATAGGGGGTCGTAGAAGCCAAGCTCCTTTAATAAAGGCTTTGCACAACTTGTTGCTCATTAAAGGAGGTTCCACACTTTCATGAAAATTGGAAATAGCTGCCAATTGTACTTTGATGGTAGACACTGAGCAACCTTGATTGAATAGGGAAGCTAAAAACTTCAGTACTTCTGATACAGAGGCTGTCATCGGGTCTAATCCTCGGAGTTGGGCCCAAATAGCAAACCTCTTCCATTTATTGCTATATATCTTTTCAGAGAAGTCTTGTGGGCCGAAGACAAGATGTGCATGACTTCAGGGGCAAAGGAATGGCTCCTAATTATGGTTGGAAGAGGAGTAGCCAGGCTGCCAACTTCAATGAATGGAGGGACTGATGGAGCTGTCCTGACTGATGAGTCAAAAGGTCCGGAACTTGGTCCAGGAACCAAGGACCCTCCAATGCATATCTGTGAAGAAAGGGGAACCAGACTTGTCGAGGCCAGTATGGGACGATTAATATCATTTTGCTTCTCAAGCGAATCACCTTCTGAATCACCTTGGGGAGAGGGGGAACCGGTGGAAAGGCATATAGCAGACCAGAGGGCCAAACGTGGACTAGAGCGTCCTTGGGGATGTCCCCCGGAACTGGGGTCAGAGTGAAGAAGTGTTGGCATTTCGCGTTGAGGGGACTTACGAAGAGATCGCAACAAGGGACTCCCCATCTCGTGAAAATCTGCGTTACCACTCTGTCGTTCAAGGACCACTCGTGAGGGCAGAGAATAGTTCTGCTCAGTCTGTCGGCTATCACGTTGGATTTCCCCGGAATGTGCGTTGCCACTAGGAAACGCTTGGTAGCAATCGCCCAATCCCATACTTTCATGGCTTCTCTGCAAAGGGGGTAGGACCTGGTTCCTCCTTGCTTGTTTAAGTACCAGACTACCGACATGTTGTCGGATTGAATGGCAATCGTACCCTGGGGGAGGTGATCGTGCAGTGCTTGCAACGCTAAAAGCACCGCCCTCATCTCCAGGATATTGATATGGAGAAGACTCTTGTCGGAGTGCCACGTGCCTTGGACCGACCTGTCCAGATAATGTCCCCCCCACCCTGTCTGGGAGGCGTCCGTAGTCAACGTGGCAGAGGGGAGTGGGGGAACGAAGGGTCGCCCTAGATTCAGGTTGGAGGATAGAAGCCACCAACGAAGATTCTGTTTGCACGTGTCTGTGATCAGTATGTGGTGACTGAGGGGAAGGTCTTGATAAGACCACTGGACTGATAGGAGCCACTGAAGTATCCTCATGTGCAACCTTGCCAAGGGGACCAGAAGAATGGTGGCTGCCATGGAGCCCAACAGCTGTAGGACCATTCTTGCTGGAGCACGACGTTTGAGGAGCAGAGCCTGAACCTGAAGCGTCGCTATTCTTTCCGCAGGGAGATAGACTCGCATCTGCCTTGAGTCTATTTCTGCACCAATAAACAGAATACGCTGAGATGGTAGCAATACAGATTTTGACCAATTGAAGGTGATCCCTGAGGAGTTGCCTAGTGTGATAGTGGCTGCTAGGTTTTCCAAGAGTAGATGCCTGGAGGCGGCAGTTAGGAGCCAGTTGTCTAGGTATGGAAACACCTGGAATCCTTGACTTCTCAAGTGAGCAGTCACCACCGCCAAACATTTGGTGAACACCCTGGGGGCTGAGGTGAGACCAAAGGGCAGTGCTTGGAACTGGAAATGACTGTCTCCTAGGCTGAAGCGTAAGTGTCTCCTCGACGCCTGATTTATCAGAATGTGATAGTAGGCGTCTTTGAGATCTATGGAGCACATCCAAACACCTTTCTCCAAAAGCGGGAGAATGGATTGCAAAGTGACCATCCGGAATTTGGACTTTTTTACAAATCGGTTTAGTTTGCTGAGATCCAAAATGGGTCTCAAGTCCCCGGTCTTTTTTGGCACCAAAAAGAATCTTGAGTAAGTCCCTGATCCGGCCTGGTCTGCGGGGACAGGTTGGATGACCCCTTTTTGAAGCAGCTTTGATATTTCGTTGGCTGCATGATCCCGTTGACTGGGTGGCGGGTCCGGGATTCTTTGGACTGGTGGAGGGGGTTGAACAAAGGGGATGGTATAACCTCCGGCGATGATTCGAAGCACCCATTGGTCCTGAGTAATATTTTCCCAGGCCTTTAGGTGTTTGGCGACCCCGACTGGCTCCGGAGCTGCACAGTCGGGTACTCCTTCAGGGATGGTGGAAGGAGGAGGAGCCACGAAAGGACTCGCGGTCTCCAGTGTTGCGGGGGCCTCCGCCGCCTCTGGGACGGCGTCTCCCTGAAAAATTTCCCCCTCCTCTGCCTCTAGAAGGGGGATCGCTCTGCTGTGGCGAGTAAGGCTTTTGAGTCTTACGGAACCACATTTTCCCTCCTCTTCGAGCCTTGGGATAAGGTCTGAAGGGAATGGAAAACCGGGCTCCTACGGCAGTTAAAGTCTTATCCTCCTGTTCGCAGCGAGTCAATGTGTCCTTTACCTTGGGTCCAAACAGTGAGGACCCATCAAAGGGGGCGTTGGCAAAGGAAGACTTAAAGGCCTCCGCAAAGTGACACAGGCGTAGCCAGGCTTGTCTCCGTAGAGCAACACCTGTTCCAGCCGCTCTACTCGCTCCTTCGGCCGCAAAAGAAATGAGCCTCATGGACGAGTTAGATAATGAAGACAGGGTAGCCAACTGGGAGTTAACCGTCTGGGTCAACTGCTCAGGTAAGTTACCAGAGAGGGTATCCGAAAGCTCCTTGATCAGATCCCTCTGTAGTCTGGTGAAATGTGTCAGGTAATTCAGAGACCTTAAAGTAAAGGCCGCTGAAGAAAGGGTACGCTTGCCGTACCGATCCATGCTCCTAGACTCTTTAATAGGAGGATGGACGGACGTCGAAGCCTCTGCCACATCTTATTGGGTGGCAGATGCCACCACCATAGCATCTACAGCCACGCCTTTCGATAAAAAGTCCTTGTCCGGGGGAGCTGAGAGGAACTTACTGGGGCGAGCTGGCACCGGTTCCACAGAATCCGGGTGTTCCCACGCCCTTCGAGAGATCAAATCCAGAAGCTCATCAAAGGGCAGAGACACCCAGGAGGCGGAGGGCTGAGCCCCGAAGGCCTTGAGGAAAACCGACTCCTCAGCAGAAGGGGGTTTGGACTGCCAGTCGCCTCGCTGCTTGAGGATTTCTAAGATGTCCGCAAAGGAGACATCTTCCGAGGACGACTTTGGGGACCCCTCCGCATCATCGAGGTCGGTGTCCGAAGTGAGAGACTCATCAGGGGAGTCTACGTGTTTCCTCTTGCACTGTTTTTTCCTGGGAGGTTCCTCCGAAAGCGTGTCGGAGGGACCTCCAGGAAGAAGGGAACCCCCAATGGGGGTAACCTCAGGCCCAGGGGCTCTGCTGTCATGAGACATGGGGATTGCAAAAGCGCCATTCTCCATGCCCAGGGAAGGTGGTGGTGAAATGGTCGAAGTGGCCACAGAGGATTTGGCCAAGGCACTTCTCATGGCATCGAAGGCTGGACCCCCAGAGTCCTGGGATGGTCCAGCCCCCGAGACCACAATGGCGGTCGGAACCCCTGCAGCCGACGCACCGAGAGCGAGGCTCGGAACTCAAAGGATCGGGCCCGAAGTGTCCCCCCCGGGACCGACAGAGGAGGTCCGCGTACCGAACCCCGACCCGAGGGACGGGGTTGAAGTTAGAGTCGGAACCGACCCGATAACTTCCACCGGTTCCACCAACACCGACTCCAACGGCGCCGATGCTGTTGGAGGAGGAATCGATGTAGCAGGATGGGAGATCGGCTCCAAAGCCAACTGGGCTGGAGCCGAGATTAACTTTGCGAAGACTGGAGACTGGAAAAGCCTTTGAAGCACCAAGTCCGAATCGGACATCCTCGAAGAACGAGAAGAGACCGACTGGGTCCGAGTCGACTTCTCTGCCAGCTCCGAAAGACTGGGGGACCGGCTCCGTAATGGTTCTAGAAGTATCGGCGCCGAGGGAGACTCCACTACTACTGCAATTTCCCTCGGAGCCGATGAGGACTTCTGCACCGAAGGGGAAGAGTCTGAGCGGGCAACCCCATCGGTTCCGAAGGCAGTGGAGCCGATGAAGGTGACACGCCTCTCGATGCCCGAGCTCTCGACTCCGAAACCAGAGTCGTCGAGGCTGGAGACATCGAGGCAGACCGTTCTGCCCTCGGCTCCGAAGTCCGTGGAGCCGACGGAGAAGCCTGCCGAGACTTTTTTGCTGCCGGATCCGACGGGCTGGTCGGAGCCGAAGGTTTTTTCTTCTTCCTAGAAGGTGAAGAAGAAGAGGAAGATAGGGCTTCCTTAAAAGAAGGGGTAATAAGCCCTTTTAAGATCAATTTATTTTTCCTCTCTTGGAGGACGCGAGAGGAAAAAGCGTGGCAAACGCTACAGGACTCCTGAAGATGCTTGGGACCTAAACAATAAACACATAAGGAATGGTCATCTGTTATAGACATTTTATAACTACATTTAACACATTTTTTAAAAACGGATGGTCTATGTTCTTTAGACATGGTTATAAAACACTAAACACCGACTACAAGAAAAAAATAAGATGGAACAGACAACCTAGGCTCTAACTTAAATGCCTAGGTAGGGCTAGGCCCCTCTAACTTAAACGGGACCGCTAAACACCGACTTAACTAACAAACAAAACACAATTTACCACAAAAAATATATCAAAACCAATCACACAACAACAATAGCTGTTAAAACAGCTTTTGGGTAAGTTTTTACCAAAATTCAGACAGAAAAAATTTCTGACTAGAGATACTTAGCTCAGCCAAGTCAGAGACCACGTCTATGCTGAAAAGCGGCAAACGAGATCTGGGGAAGTGGTAGTGGTGCATCCTGGGATATGAGGTAACTCAGCCAATAAGAGACTGCGTTCTATTGTATAGCGGCCGAGTCGGAGCCGAGGATCGGCTCCGAACCCATCTGTAGAGAATGTAGGCGAGATAGCATCACATTACATCTTTAACCTTTGTCAGTCCCTCTAAATCATAGGAAGTTACTAGGCTATTGGCCCTGAAGCCCTTACAAGCCTGGCCAAGAATTTAGCCCATGTTCTGACAAGTCAGCACCTGATGCCCCTGTCCAGCGGGGGACACAGGTGGAATCCCAGGGGTGTACTTTCTGTTCTCCATCCAGTTATCCAGGTTGCACTTAAAAAGGGTTAATGAGGTACTCTGCTTGACGTGGCGAGAAGGTCTGTTCCACAGAAGGGGGGGATCTCTGGGACAAAAATCTGTCCCGCCAACAAGTCCTACTGATGTCACAGATCAGGTTGAGGTCATGCATGCGGGTTACTCAAGTGAAGCTTGACTTGTGGATATGCAGCAATCCCATCAAGGCGGGGTCTGATATTGCTTTGTATGCCAGAGGTCACCTCTGAGGAGTCTGTATGAAACTTGAGTAGAGGGGCAGGGTCTTTAGCCTATCTGTGTACGGTAGCTGTTTGAGGCCCTGAATTCTCATGGTGAGGAACTTCTGTAGTCTCTCCAGCTGCTTCATGTGCTTTGTTAGGTACATGCTGAAAGGGGCATTGTACTCAGTAATGGGTCTTGTAAGGGAATAATACATAGATGATATGACCACCTTGTCCCTGGATGAGATACCTTTACTAATGAGGTGGGCCATGTAGAAAGCTTTCTCTACAACAGAGGCAATATGGTGGCCAAAAGTCAGTTTGCTATCAACCTGGGTGCCCAAGTCCCTCACTTGTTATTAATGCAATAATTTGTGGGGACACCACTCTCCCCAAAAGGGATGACGATGCAGTTTTTGGCATTCACTCTGAGACCATGATTCTTGCACCAGTCATTTGTTTGGGTGAGACCCTCTTGGAGGATGTCCACATCACTAGGAGAATTGATGATGGTGCCCAGCTTGCAGTCATCTGCAAACTTGGTCAGCCATAGTCCACTGGTTTTGGCCTGCACCATAGAAAAGTATATCCCAAACAACAGAGGCCCCAAGACCAGATCCCTGGGGTACACCGCTCATTACCAGTCTACTGGCTTGAGGTGGCTTTCCCTATTTTGACTAGGTGGATTCCATCAGCGAGCCAGTTTGCTGCCCATCTAGTAACATACGGATTTGATACCTAGTTGAGAGAGTTTATCTATTATACCCAAGTGGGGAATAGTATCAAAAGCTTTGGGGAAGTCAGCGCAGGCGGTGTGCACCATCTTTCTCTCGTCCATGGCTTTGATGACCATCTCAAAGAAGTCGACCAAATTTAACAGGCATGACCTCCTCTTGATGAAATCAAACTGCGTGGGATCGAGTGTTTGAAGGTTGCCAATGTCCTTGTTAATGAGGTCCATGATAATCCGCTCCATGGCCTTGCACATCAGGCTACTTAGGCTGGTGGGTCTATAATTTCCTGAATTGGTAGACACTCCACCTTTGTGCAAAAGGATGACAGTGGCTATCCTCCACTCGGCTGGGACAAAGCTGGTACTCAGGCTTTGGTTGAATAGGGTGCCTAATGGTGCTAAAAGTTCATGCCTGAGTTTCATGTAACTGTTGCTTCTGAACAATGCCTCTATTTCTTCCCTATTTTTTAAACTCCATTTTCATGTTATCCCACCTCCCCCACCCCCCCAAGTATATTTTCTGAAGAAATTTCTATCTTCCCTAAAACTCCCAAATAACTTCCATTACCCTTTCCTTAAACTTCTCTCTGTTTAACAGACAGGTGGAGAAGTGTCAGTGTTCATTTTAATTTTATTACCCTGCATTTTTACTTTAGTTATTAATGGCGTCTGATCTAAAATATTGGATGCATGTCAAAACTTTCAATGAAATGCACATCTTCCTGTCAAATATAATTTCTATCTAGCCTAGCCCAGTTTTTGTAACTTATGGAATATGTAAATTCTCTGAGCTCCTACTACCGAATTCACATCTTCCATACCAAATACTTTCATATACTTCTTCAAAAAATCTACCCTCTTTCTTTATATTTTCCCTTTTAAGTCCCCCCCCCCAGATACAACCTCATGATGGCCAATCAAATTCCAGTCCCCACTTATAAGGAATATTCCCTGCTGAAAGCTGATCATTTCTCCCAGAATTTTCTTCTGCTCCACTGTAGAAATTTTAGGTGGAGTATAAATACATGTCAGCATAACCCTCCCTTGCCAGTAGCCCTTTACTACTATAAATCTACTATTATCATATTTTTTATCACTATTGGAGCACCTCTACCAATTAATATAAGTACCCCATTTTCCTTTGTCCCAGATATTCCACTGAATAGCCACCTGAAATCCTTTCTTTATCAAATTTACATGCTCAGTTCTTTCCAAATGTGTCTCCTGTAGTATAGCTAATTGCACTCTGCATTTGTTAATATAGTTCACTACTCTCTCTGTATATACTTGAGACCATTCACATGCATACATAATATGGAAAGTGTTGCCGTTAGGATAAGTAATTATTCCCACTTTATGTGCAAAAACTTTTAATTTTAAATGTCTGGTTTCAGCTTTTGTGTTACATGCATACACTGTTTGGCAGGTTGATCTTTTATACAGTTGTTCCTCGTCATATCCATTTGAACCAATGTCACATCTTACAATAAGGCCACACAACATATTAACTTAACACAAAACTATGTACACCTTCAAATAGTGAAGTTTAATCCACCTAACAGGAACTGTCCCAGACTGACCACTACACTCACAGGCTTTAACTGACCTATAATGACGGTTATTCATGCTAAGATGCATTGTACAACCTTGTACTTCTACTTATACTAAGTGCTGTCTTTGCCTTATAGGGTACATCACATTACTGTCAAAAAATATAACAGAAGCTTTCCCTACAGGAATATGTGGATTTGGCCACTGATATAATGATGAAGAATTCAGATTCTGATGAATTACAACATATGGATTAATGGTAAGAAGTAATTCAGTCAAGAATTCATACATCTCACAAACAGCACAGATTCTTAATGTTTTTCTGTCTCCATTCAAGATTATGATCACTTACTTAATGTGGTATTTTCCCAAAAGTTAGAACCTCTGTCTTGCTTGGGGTGACACAAACACTACCTTCCTTCCTACAAGTTATCAACCTTTAAGAGGACTGGATGCTGATGTCCTACTCTTACTAGACCTGAAAGTTATCTAAGGAAAGCATGTAATCTAACTATTTCAGTCACAAGCCTACAACCAGGTTATGGATAGTTTTCTGGCTAAAACAGCATCTTAACAGGACGACTTCCAAGATAGCTGCACACTCACCAATAGCATACCTTCAGCTCTCCTACTGTGAAAACAGAAACTGAAAAAAAGGAGGCCATTATTATTTTGTTTTTTTTTTTGTACAATTCGGTTACTAGTAAATACACTGCCTTGAGGCCAGCAAAGAAGAAATTTGGAAAACATAAAAGAAAACCAACCATAAAAGGTGAAAAGAAACTGTCTGGGAAGGATTATGCAATTGTTCAGTAAAAAGCAGTGCAAGCTTCAGCTTTGGTTCAAGAGATGGTTTCTAATAACTTAGGGGGACAATAAAACAAATGTACTCACAGATTATTAAAATAAATGAAACACTGAAGGAATATATTCAATTCAAACAAGAAGCTGAAAAAAAAACAGAAGCTTTAACTAGCCATTCAGATGAACTGATAAAATTGCAAAACTCAGGCTGGCATGAAAAAAAAGCTGGTTGAATTTGAGGTGTCTCAAGAAGAAAAATAATACAGTTAGAAGACAGAGCTCAGAGAGAAAACCTGTGATTTTCTGTTATACCAAAGAAACTGGAAGGAACAGACTATTAATTTTATGAAAGCAAAATGCGCAACTGGACAGGTGTTTCACAGCAGAATTTGTTAACTGAAAGGGAACGTGTATACTCCATACCTGGCCACAAGAAAGCAGGCAAGACCTAGATGCAATCATACCATCAGAAAAAATTGATCCTGACAAAATTGTAGCAGAGTGTCAAAGTATTAAAATGGAGACAGGAGAGCATTTGTAGAAAATAGTTATTCAATGTATACTACGCAGAAGAGAAGCAAATTTATCCCAGCAATCAGGGAAGGTCGAGAAGCGGGTATGAGATGGAAGACAGCTGGATGCAGCAGCTTGAAAGCATTCTTGCTGGAGGATCAAAGTAATTTCTCGATGCAGAACAGGCTAAGGAGGAAATACAGTTCATCCAACAAAAAAGTGAGTCAGGAAACAGAAGGGGACTTTGCTTCTCATTCTTCTGAAGGTAAAAGTTCAGAGAGACTTTGACAGTGAAACATTTTTCAATGTTCCAAAGGAAAATGCTTGGGAGACCAAAAAAAGCACAGGAGTTGGCCAGGAGAATCTAAACATCATAAACTTGAACCAGAATCTGGTGTTGGGAGATGGAGATGAACAGGAGGAAGACCAGCAAATCAGAAATTAGTGAATAAATGGAAGATTGTTAAGTATCTTATCACATTTGTGAAATATGGTTTTACAAGAAAAAGTGTCTGACAACCACTGGACTTTTAAGCTTGCAGATATCATTAATATTTAGAAGGACACTAAAAGGAGGGAACTGTAAGTCAAAACTTTTGTTATTATTTCTATAAAACATTTCATGATATAAACTGCATGTTATATACAGTAAAACAGATTTTTGTATTGTGCAGTCATGGGTATTTTAATTGTGTGGGTCGCGGTGATACAGAGGTAGCATTGTTGCCTCACAGCAAGAGGTTCTCCTGTTCAGATTCTTGGCTGGAGTGCCTTCTGTGTGGAGTCTGCATGTCCTCCCCGCAGTTGAGTGGCCTCTGAAAGATATGCGTGAACGGGCGTGCTTTCACTGAAGGGTGGGCATAGGGGCTGGCAACTCGGCACCATAAAAATCTACTATCAATCATTAGCGGACCGGAGTTCCGCTGTGGCGACCCCTAACCGGGAAAAGCTGAAAAGACAAACAAACAAGTCATGGGTATTTTAAATGTGTGTTAAAGATATAAAAAAAAGTTATGTACTTACCATAACATTCCATGTGTGTTGTATATCTCAACCATTATTCTCACTGATGGGTTCAGATCCAATGTGTTGGATCGGTCTTGGCCTTTCCAATAGCTCGAGGAAGCTCATGGACTTCCTTCCCTACCCATAAGGCAGTTTCCAACTTCTTCAGATCTTGTCTGCAGTCTCAGAAAGGAAAATAACATATAAAGTAAATGTTTTTTTTAGAAATCAAAGTCAGTATCTCTGAGGCTATGGAGATCCATAAATCCACTGTCCACTAGGTCTTCCAGGAGTTCTGGAAGGGGGCATGCAGAGTGGGCTGTGAGAATAAAAGTAGAGATGGACAACACACATTGAACACTATGGTAAGTACATAACTTCTTTATGTGTTGTTGTCAAGCTTGCCTTTATTCTCACTGATGGGACCGCTTCCCAAGCAATCAAATTTCTGGGTGACTCATGGGAGAATATTCCTCAAAACCACAGAACCAAACGAAGCTCTACTCCTGGAGGCCAAATACAGTTTGTAATGAGTAATAAAGGTATGTAGTTTTGCCCATGTAGCTGCAGCACAGATATCATCCCAGGTAACCTTGCTTGAAAGGCTGCAGATGTAGCTACTGACCTTTTGGAATGTGCCTTGACAGGAAAAGGAAGGGGCCCGTTTTTAGAACTGTAGATGTAGGATATACATAGAGTGAGCCATCTAGATAAGGTAACTTTTCAGACTGGTTGGCCGTTCCTAGCCGCAGAGTAAGATATAAAAAGTTGGTCCAATTCCTGAAACTTGAAGTTCTGTGCAAGTAAAAGTGTAATGGCCTATACGTTTACAAGATGCAGAGAGCATTCACCTCTGTTTTGGTAATTAGGGAAGAACACTGGTAGCTCAATAGATTGATTTAGTTTACTTTCCAACACAACCTTTGGCAGAAATGAAGGATTAGTGCATAAGGAAACTCTATCCTTATGAAAAATGAGGTAGGGGGGATTTTAAGACAAGTCCTGTAACTCCGAGACTTTTCTGGCTGAGTAATGGCTACTACAGTGTTTTCGATCACATGCGGCTGAAGGTTCAAAGGGGGAACAAGTGACATTTGTTAATATGAAATTCAGATCCCAGGGAAGAGTGGGAATCTTGTATGGGGGTCTATCTAATCATAGTCATCCCTTTCAAAAAGGTCTTACACAGCCTATGTGACATGATGGCAGAGCAGTTTTCTCCCATATGGAAACTAGAAATTGCTGCTAGTTGAACTCTAATAGTAGAAGCAGTCGCACCTTCATGAAAAAATCTGGTTAGAAATTCTAGTATAGATGTATGGGTGCAGAAAACTGATCTACCTGGTTATCAGTTGCCCATATTACGAACCTATTCCATTTACTCCTGTATACCTTACACGCAGAGGTTTCATGGGAGGACAACAGAATATGTTTTACTGGAGAGAGATGGGGAAACCTGGCAATCAAGGGAACTGGAGCAGCCAAGCTGTCAACCTGAGGTTGTGAAGGCTGGAGTGAGCCATTCCCGACAGACGTGTCAGCAGATCTGGAGCCAGGCCCAGAATCCATGGTTTGTCCCGAAGATGAGGCTGTAAAAATGGAAACCAGATTTGACAAGGCCAACAGGGTGCAATCAGGACTATTGTGGTATCCAACAGACTTGATTTCTTTAGCAATTTGGGAATTAGAGGAATTGGGGGGGGGGTGGCATACAGGAGTCCTGGAGGCCAATCGTGAAAAAGTGCATCCCTTGGTGACTCCTCCACAGGAGGGATTAGGGCAAAGTAGTTGCTGCATTTGGTATTGGTGGGTGAAGCAAAAAGATCGCAGCAAGGCTGACCCCATTTCCAGAAATTGCCTTCCACTACTTTCTGACTGAGGAACCACTCGTGGGGGCCATACAATAGACCTGCTCAATTTGTCTACAATCACAAAGGATTTCCCCAGGATGTGCATTGCAATTAAAAAGTGGTTGAGGACATCACCCATTGCCAAACCCTTAGAGCTCCTCAACAAAGGTGATAAGATCTGGCTCTCCCTTGTTTGCTTATGTTTTTTCCAGGAAGGAAAGTATCGAGTGCAGTGTCACCATCCAGAACTTGGTTCACTTCACTGATTATTGAGATTGCTGAAATCCAAAATGGGTCTCCAGTTCCCTATTTTCTTTGGAGCTAAAAAGGATCTTGAGTAAGTTCCGGATCCTCTGTGGTCTCCGGGGACTTCATGGATGGCTCTTTCTTGGCAACGTTTGGATTTCTAACATTGCGTGTTCCCTTTGACTAGGTGGAACGTCTGGGAGATATTTGTTTTCAGGACTGATGTAACCCCTGGACATTATGTCCTGCATCCACCTATCATTGTGACAGTCTTCCCCTGACTGCCTCCAGAGGTGAGCATTCAGGCACTCCTTCAGGAGCATTGAAAGGGTCTGCCAAAGAAAGATTCTCTATAGCCCTGGTTATGTGGGCCTCCTCTGCTGTGGGGGTGGTGTCTTTTGTTATTGTTCCTCCCTCTGCCCCTGGGGGAGCTACCACCCTGTGCCCTGGTAAGATCACGGAGACTTTCTGAACCATACCTTTCCACTACCCTCTGACCCTTTGGAAATGGTCCAGTGGGTGTGGAAAAAATGTACTCCAATGGCAGACAAAGTTTTACCCTCCTGCTCACACCAGGTTAGAGTTTCCTTAACTTTGGGCCCAAAGAGAGATGAGCTATCAAAGGGAGCACTTACAAAGGAAGACAAAGACCTCCGCGAAATCGCAGAGGCCCATCCAGGCCAGTCTCCTAATACAGATCCCTGAACCCGCCACCCTACTCGCTCAATCTGCTGAATATGAAATGAGTCCCATGGGCAAGTTGACTACCGAGTTGAGGGCAGCAAGCTGTGCACTGATCTTATCTGCTGCCACATCAGCTACAGCTCTGTGGAGGGAGTCTGACTTTCAGCAGGTCCCTCTGATGTCTGGTGAAATGAGTGAGATAGTTCAGTGATCATAGTGTACAAGCTGCTGACGGGAAGACGCGCTTCCCATATCTAGCCATGTTACTGGAATCCTTATTAGCATGATGGATAGAGGAACTGGTCTTGAAAAGTTTCTTTTTTGTGGCAGCCACCATGACCATGGCATCCACTGCTACTCTCTTGGTGAGAAAGGCTTGGTATTTGGGTGCTGTAATGTATTTGTTTGGCCTCCTAGGAGTGGGTTCTATGGAGTCTGGGGTCTCCCATGGCTTCTGAGAAATTAATTGAATAAGCTCATTGGAAGGCGGTGTCACGCAGGAGGTCGAAGGGTGAGATCCAAAAGCCTTCAGATATACAGACTCCTCAGCCAAAGGGGGCAAGGACTGCCAGTCACCCCTCTGCTTTAAAATTTCTAGGATGTCTCCAAAGGAGACATCCTCAGGAGGCAACCGTGGGGACTCTTCCACATCATCAAAGTCGGTATCTGCTTGCTTCCTTTTTCCACCCTTCCAGTCAAGGTGACCTTGGCCAAAGGTATGTGGAATGGGGTCCCTCCTAAAGGTCTGACTGGAGTGGAGTGCCCAAGCAAGTACTGCTCCTCTTTAACCACTGCAGGTTTCACAATGGTTATGTCAGATGCGGTCTCTCTCTTAGCAGTGGTCTGTCTTCCATCCACCAAGACAGGATACAAACTCTGATGACAATTTGGCATTCCTGTTGTCTCCAGACAACTTGCCACTAGCATTCTGTTATTCCCACTTGCTGGCTCCCTCTTTTGTTCCCCACTTTGCTTCAGTGGACATCTGTATGTGCATGGCCCCAGTGGCTACATTTAAAACATCTAAACCTTGATCCTGGCCATGTACCTGAACTAGGGGCTTCCCTTGTTACTGGTGGACTTTCTTGGGGTGGTTTAGGCTGCCCACCATGGGTTCCCTTATATCCATATGCAGTACTGTGTATCCCCTACTTGTACAGTGATGCCTTGCTTGCAAGTACAGATCCTCTTTTTCCCCAGATCATCTGCAGAGTTACACTCCCAGTCTGACAACCAGATTCTCATGTCCTTAATCAAAGTGCTAAGAGCTTGTTCCCTCACCACTTTCAAAAGTGGTGACCTGACACCCACTCCCTCACCTATAAAAATAAGTACTTAATTCAGCAAAATAATCATATATACTCTCATCTGCCTTGCATCTATGCTCACAAAACTTTTTTCTTTAAGCTTCAGGTGTTAACTTAAAACATCCCAATCAACAGAGCTTAACTTTATCACAGCTTAGGAATAAGTATCAGACAATTTAGAAACAGCAGTTGCAGGCTTACCATGGAGGAAGGGGGTTCGGAGCCAGACCCAGAGCCTTTGGTCAACATTATACTGTTTACGTACTCTTTCAAATATATGAATAAACTATCAATATTATCAGCCTCTGTAAAATGTGGAAAATATTTACTGACCATTATTGCTTCTGGGGTTTGGTTATTCCCTTCCCCATTACCTCCATGACCCTGATGAAGAGTCAGCATCTCTCTCTCGTGTTGGCACTATTTCTCATTTTCTTCAGCCTCCAAACTCTGCAGTCTTTCCGTTGATTTTAATTCCAAACATTTGGCCTCCAGTTAACATCTGTAACTTCAGGCGGGTTTTAAAGTCCTCAGAGAAAAATGTGAACTGTCCTGTTTCTGAGGGCTGCAAATCCCCATCACTTGACTAGTCAGGTTGGCATGCTCCAGTCCTTTTGATTTGCACACCTTGGCCAACTTTTTTTTTTGTCAGCTTGCCATAATCCTCTGCTAATATCTTTGTCTGCTTTCCCTGACTAAACTGAACTAACAAAAAATAAATAAAACTGTTGTGAAAATGAAAATCACCATCGACACTGATTGGGGATGTTAACTTAGAGAGAAACACACACACAGGCAGTATTTTCTGATGCAGCTGGACTTCCTCCTCCAGGCCCCAAATAAGACCGCCTTTCTCTCTGCAGAAACCAGGGCTCTCTGTCCCTGTTTTAAGTAGCAGACACACACACATTCAAAAGTTTGACACAGACACACACACACACCTGAGAAAGGCTGGTACAGGTTTACTAACTCTGCCACCTCCACCCAGACTATTAGGTAGTTCCACTGTCACCAGCCAGCTACTCTACGGCTCTTAACATGGTATCCAATTATACTGAATGAAATGAATACTAATACAAATGGTAGTGTTTGACCAATGCAGCAAGACTTTCAGGAGCGGCCACAATGTCAACAAATGAATATACATACTCTCAAAGGTTAAAATATTCTCTAAAAGACCAGCCATAATGAAAGGTTTAAATATATTTAACAAATAATAAAAGAACACAAAAATACTGAATATCTATTTACAATAAACACCAGAGTTTCAATTACATGAAGTATTAAAAATAACACAGATGGAAAGATTCGCACAGATACAGAAAAACAATACTTAACTAATCTCACTACATTTTCCTGACTGATCTAAAGAATTACTGTTTCCTACTTACTTAACAGAGAAAGGCAAGATGATGTGGGGGAGTGGTCTTTCTTGTCAGGTTTTACCAACAGACTGTAGTGAGACTTCTGTCTCATCTAGTATTAAAAAGAAGTTATGTACTCACCACAGCATTCCATCTATGTTGTCCATCTTTATTCATCCTTACCAGATGGGTTCAGTTCCAATATTGGAACCAACTCGGTCATTACTACAGATCGCACCAGCCAAAAACTCTCGAGCTTCACCTCTACTCAGAATCCCTCATTCTCAATTACCTCAGATTGAGTTTGCAGAAAGATATCAAAACATATAAATCATATATACATATACATGCAAATATACGTAAGGTATGTCATGAGGAAGGCTTATCTACTGTGCTTGGACAAGATAATAATTCAAATTAGCTTGATCCACTCCAGCAAAAATCTTGAAGGTCGGGGGATGGAGGGGGGAAGTCATGGATGAATAAAGACAGACAACACAAATGGAACATTATGGTGAGTACATAACTTCTTTAGCTGATGTTGTCAATCTTCATTCCATCCTTGGCAGATGGGACAGAGTCCCCAGCTACCTAAAATCTTGGGTGGAGTTGTGGAAGGATATTCCTGAGCACCATTAAGCCAAAGGACAATGGTCCCCTAGAAATCAGGTCCAATTTGTAATGAGTAATAAAGGTATGGACAGTAGCCCAAGTAGCTGCTGCACATATGACATCCATTGAAGCTCTGGATTGAAAGACAGCTGAAGTGGCTATAGACCTTGCAGAATGTGCTTTGACTGGTTTAGTTAACGTTAAATTATTCTTATCATAAATAAATGAAATGCACTCTTTCAGCCATTTAGAGTAAACTTGCTCACTGCCTTGCCCAACTTTGCACTGGAGAAAGAAACAAAAATTTACTAGATTGTCTTATGTTTTTTGTTCTGTGAAGATTGAAACATAGTTGTCTATGGGCGTCTAATAAATGCAAGGCGTACTCTCCTTTCTTAGAATGGTTAGGGAAGAAAACTGGTAAATTAATCGTTTGGTTAATATCAGTCTCTGAAACAACCTTGGGTAACAAGGAGGGGTTTCTTCACAAAGACAACCTATCCTTGTGAAAAACAAGGTAAGGAGGTTCAGATGATAAGGCATGGATCTCTGAGATCCTTCTGGCAGAGGTAATGGCAACCAAAAACAGTGTCTTCCAGGATAAAAACTTCAGGTCACATTACGCAGAGGGTTTGAAGGGAGAATCCATCACTGCCTGAAGAACCAGGTTCAAGTCTCAGGGAGGGGTTGGATCTTTGAACAGGGTCTTTAACAGCAGAGTGCCTCTTCGGAACAACTTACAAAGTCTATGACAGGCTAAAGAATATTCACCCAAGCCATTATGAAAATTATAGATAGCAGCTAATTGCATCTTGATGGTAGAAGGAGAAGCTCCAGTGTTAAACAGAGTGGCTAAAAAATCTAGGACATGTACTATGAAAGCTGAAAAGGGATCTATTTGCTTTTCAAGGGCCCAAATGGTAAATCTCTTCCACTTACTGGTGTATAGTTTTCTAGTGGAAGGTTTATGAGCCAATACAAGAATGTGGCGTACTGGGGAGGAACTATTTGGACACCTGGCAATTAGTGGAACTGGAGGAGCCACACCATCAAATTGAGGTTCAAAATGTTTGGGTGAACAAGATTGTTTGGATGGGACAAGAGATCTGGCATTGGGTCCTGAACGAAGGGTTGTCGAGTTAGATAAGACCAAAGGAAGGGGAACCAAACCTGTCGAGAACAAAAAAGCAATGAGGATCACTGTAATTTTCAACCAGAGTGCTTTCAGTAAATATTTGGGAATTAGAGGTATTGGGGAAAGGCATATAGGAGACCGAGGGACCAATTGTGGAGGAGAGCATCTCTTGGTGACTTTCCTGGAGAGGGAATCAGGGCAAAGTAGTTGCTGCATTTGTTGTTTAGGGGAGATAAGAACAGAATGCAGCAAGGCTGACCTCAAAGGGGGAAAAAAATAATTTTCACCACTTTTATAGATTGAGAGACCACTCGTGAGGCTGAAGGATGCATCTGTTCAGCTTGTCCTCAGTCACATTGGAACTCCCTGGTATGTGCATTGCTATTAGAAAGCAAATGGAAGAGATCGCCCACTGCCACACTCTGAGGGCTTCTCAACAAAGGGAGTAAAACCGGATTCCTCCCGGTTTGCTGATTTACCAAACTACTGACATATTGCCCATTTGAAATGCAAGAGCCCCCTGAGGAAGAGCTGTCTGAAAGGCCTGCAATGCAAGAAGCACCATTTTTATCTCTAGAACACTGATGTGCAAGTTGGCCTCCATTGGGGACCAAGTGCCTTGGACCGACTTGCCCAGATAATGCCCCCCCCCCCCCCCATCTAGGAGGAATCTGTGAGCACTATGGCTGTGGGTTCTGGAAAAACAAAAGTATGACCATGAAGAACTTGATCGGAGTGCATCATCCAAAGAAGATCCATTTTGCAATGGTTGATGATCAAAAACTGTTGTGACAATGGACGATAAAATATGGACTACTAGGAGGCTGGTAGCCATTGCAGAATTCTCAAGTGTAACCTGGCTAGTGGCACTAGAGTTATAGAAGCTGCCATGGATCCTAAAGTTTGTAAGACTAAATGTGCTGGAACCTTCTTTCTGTAGGTTAACTTTTGAACCTGAACCACAATTCTCTGGTGACGTTCTGGAGGGATAGATGCTATCGCTGTCTGTATATTCAGTACTGCCCCTATGAATTTTAAGTTTTCTGCCGGGGTTAAATATGGCTTTTCTAAATTTACCGTGATTTCTCTAGATGGGCACAGATGTTGAGGGTGTAGTCCCTGGCTGTTAGCAACTGATGCTTGGTCGAAGAGGTTATGAGCCGGTTGTCCAAGTACGGAAACACACAGAATCTTTGCAGTCTCAAGTGAGCTGCTACTACTGCCATGCATTTGGTTAACACCCTGGGGACTGTGGCTAGTTCAAAGGGCAGTAGTCTAAATTGGTAATGATTGGCTCCCAGTCAGAGGAACCTTCTGGAGTGTTTGTCCATCTTTACATGGTAATACGCATCCTGAAGGTCTACTGAGCATATTCAGTTGTCTTTCTTCAGAAAGGGAAGGATAGACTGTACCATGACTATCTAGAACTTTGTTTGCCAAACTAATTTGTTCAGTACGCTCATACAAAATTGGTCTCTAATCCCCTGTTTTTTGGCACTAAAGAGAATCCCGCGTAGGTTCCGGATCCTTTTCTGGTCTGGTGGGACTTGATGGATGACTCTCTTGTCCAGCAGCTTTTGGATTTCTTGTACTGCTGAATCCCTTTGATTGGGTAGACCATCGGGGATTTTCTTGTAAACAGGGGGAGGTTGAGAAAAGGGAATGGTATAACCTCTGGATTCGATCTGTTGCACTCAAGAATCTGTTTTATGTTTAGCCAAAGTTAGGCGCAAGTATTAATATCTCTAATCTGCCTCCAGAGGAAGACAACACAGCCTTCCCCTTGGAAGGAATCCCTGAAGCCTGGTTTTGTGGACTACCTCTGCCACGAGGGCAGTGTCTTCCATTTTGGTTCCCCCCTCTGACCCAGGGGGGAGCTCCCTCCATATGCGTCTTGGAAAGGCCCTTGGGATTTTCTGAACTATATTTTCCATCACTCCTTTGGTTCCTAGAAAAAGACCTTTGGGGAGTGGAAAAACATATGCCCACAAGAGAAAGGGTCTTACCATCTTTCTCACTCCTGGACAAAGTTTCTTTCACTTTTGGGCCAAACAAGGATATTCCTTCAAAAGGAGCATTGACGAAAGACTTGAATGGTTTTGCAAAATCACAAAGGTGCATCTAGGCATGTCTACTAATGGATATGCCTTTACCCGCTGCTCTAGACATCCTTTCGGCTGTATGTGTGAAAAGCCTCATGGAAGAATTGGACAAAGACTCCAGGTGGCTAACTAGAAAGCCACTTTCCCTTGGACTCCCTCAGCTACAGCTCCTGCCAGGGTGTCTGATAACTCCTTTATCAGATCCTATTGGGAGTCTGGTGAAATGTGGCAAATAGTTCAAGAACCGTATGGCAAAGGTCGATGAAGCGTAGACCTGCTTCCTGAATGTGTCCATAGCCCGGACTCCCTGTTGGGCTATTCAGCTAGTTCCTTTTCAGTGGCAGCCACTATGACCATAGCATCACTTGCAAGGCCCTTAGCCCAAAACGGTTTGTCTTCAGGTGTGAAAAGTATCTTGTCTGGTCTCTTGTGGATGGGCTTGACGGAGTCAGGGGCCTTCCATGCCCGCTGTGAAATCAACTGAATGAGCTCATCAGTGGGCGGAGTCACTCAAGGGTTAGATGGATAGGTGCCAAATGCCTGCAGGTAAACAGACTCCTCAGAGAAAGGGTTTTGGGATTTCCAACCACCCCCATGCTTCAGAATTTTTCTCCGGGGGATGACTGTGGGGACACCCCCTCCTCCCATCGAAATCTGTATCTTCGGTGACTGATTCCTGGGGGGAATCCAAGTGCTTCTTCTTGCACTTCTTTTTGTGAGGGATCTCCTCAGAGGAATAACCTGGGAAGGTATCAGAGGATGACAGTACCTGAGGATTCAGCACCTGCTGTCCCAGTGGAGAGGCAGGTGGAATAGTAGAGCTAGGGAGGGAACCTGTTCCGATGGAGTAGAAGCCAACTGAATCTCTGCTAGAGGATGGGCCTTCTGCATATCCTTGAAGACCGGTCCCCCTGAAGAGGGAAGGGAGTCCGAAACCGAGAAAGATTGCCTCGGGACTGGGACTCCCTGCTCCGAAGAACCAATCCTTGAGACCAAAGCCAGAGCACAGCTAACTCGAGCCGAAGCTCCAAAAAGCAGGAATGGCTCTAAAAAACCTGGAGTCAAAACCTACTCCCCAGTGCCAACAGGTTAGCAACGGCTCTGGGAGGTCTCCAGTTCAGAAATAACCAAAGAGCTCAAGGTAATTGCCAACTCCACAGAAGTGAACAACTCTGGAGTTGACACCGAGCTGGGAGAACCAGAACAGAGGACTCCAAGACCTCCATGGAGGCTGGAGGAGGAGTACTCAATGGAGTGAAGGATGTTTCGGTAACAATATCACAAAGAATCAGTAAAAAGGTGGGTCTGAAAGCCTTCTAGCCCACAAAATCATATTCAACAAGTGGGTCTGAAAGCCTTCTAGCCCACAAAATCTTATTCAACAACCTCTCCACGTCCAGTTCTGAAAGGCTTTTGGTGGAGCGGTCTGATGAAGTGAAAGGTAACTTAGGCCTCTGCAAAAACACTTCAGGTAATTCCCCAGCAAAGGGATCTATTGAAGGAGAAAGAAGTTTTAGGCACCAATGTCTTAGTTTGAGATACAGAATCTAATTTTTGAGTCAAGGCCTTCAATGTGGAAGGACTCGAAATTGTAATCAATGCTGAAATGGAAGTTGTCAGCAGCAGCAGAGGCCTTTGGTTCCAAGGGAACTTTCGGAACCAAGGTCTTCAACTTTTTGGCCTTCAGAACCAACGGGGAGGTCGTAACCGACAGACTTCTCTTTTCAGTTTTGTCATCAGATGTTAAAGAGAAAGGAGAAAAAATATCAGTCTTCGCTTTATCTGCAGTGGCTTCTCCAAAGGCTGATGGTAGGAGACATTTTAAAATTAACTTGTTCTGCCTCTCTACGAAGGCCCTGTGGCTGAAGGCATGGCAGATACTACAAATCTTCCTGTAAACGGAGGGGGCCAAGACAATATACACATAAGGAATAAAAGTCCTAACAGGGAAGTTTATGACTGCACTTCTGACACTTTTTGAAACCAGAAGGGGGTCTCTTACAGCCATGCCAAAGGGAGAGAACAGGAAAAACCTGCACAGAAAAAGGGAAACATATGTGTAGAGATATATATATATATATATATATATATATATATATATATGGGTCTACTACAGTTGATTGAAAACTCACTGAAAGCTCACTTGACTGAAAACTCACTTGACTGAAAACTCACTTGACAAACTCATTTCATTGAAAGTCATAAATGGCCTTTTCCCCACTGTAGTGCGACCCTGGAGTTAGTATATAAAGTAAGGGGGGTGCGGGGGGCACAGCCCCCCACATATCTTGGTTATATATTCTCTTTTGGAAACAGTTATTTATTGCACTTGTAAGTATCACTGTGTATAGTTTAAAATGTTTATGCCCCAGGGTGGGGAAAAGGCCATTTATGACTTTCAACTAAATGAGTTTCAAAGAAATGAGTTTTCAATGAAGTGAGCTTTCAGTGAAGTGGTCCTAGTAATTTCATATTCAGTCAAGTGAGTTTTCAATCAACCCTCAGTCCTCACCACTAACACCAATGAGGGCGTCCACATTGGGAAGAATAACAAATACACACACACAGTAAAGTATAATTTCCCTTAAGAGTACACAGAGATCGCAGTCAGTCTGGGGCTGGTTTCTCCCTTTCTCTCCAGATCCCCAATATGACTCCCCACTGGCACAGCTACAGAGTGGGGTCCTTAGCCAGGGTCCCAAGCCAAGTCCTCCTACCACTCTATCTGTCCAACCAGTGCTTCGTGTCCCTGCCCAAGTAGCTAACACACACATACATACTGAGATATGATTTATATACAACCACACAGACACTCCTGGGGAAGGCAGGCACAGGTTCACTAGTTGTGCCCCTTCTGTCCAGGCTATAAGGTAGTAATCACTGCCACCAGAACCCTTACTTATCAGCTATTAATAAGGCCCTTATGAAAGGGTGTCCAATTATTACTGTGCAATATTATTATCCAAATTGTAAGTGTAACAGAACAGCCAGGCTTAATGGAGTGGATTGGCCAGTATCACTATATACATGCAATGTACTCTAGAGCTTATATTATCTCTACATAAAACAGCCACAGTTGAAAGGTTTAAAAATATTTAATAATAAATAATAAAAACACAAGACAATACTTCTTACTACACAGTGCTAGTCAAGAGTTCTGAAATCACAGGAAATTGTTAAAATAATACAGTAGAATAGTTCTGACATTAATACAGAAAATAACTAGTCTAATCTTCCTATTTCCTAGCTATAGCTAAAAGAGGCACTAAAGTCTAAGATCCTACTTACATGCAGACACAGGCAGAGGGCTGGTGAGTTGGATATTCTGAAGACAAATGCAAAATGCCCTGAGTGTCTCTGTCCTTAAATTGATAACACAATACTACTGACTCATTTCAGATTACATCATTTTTTTATCTGGTTCCCAGGCTAACAGAAACTCAGAGTGCAACAGCCCTTTTGATCTTGCAGCTGGTCAGGAAGCTACAGCAATAAGACATTATACATGCAAATTCTAGCAATTAACTCCGGTCTCAAAACAACAGAAATAATCTCCTGGTTTAGACATCACGGCTCGAGTTTGAGATCAAAGCCATACAAGGCTTACATTTTTGACATTTAACAACATTTTCTTCCATTTAGGAGAACAAGCCTGTGACTTGTATTAATATTTAAAAATGACAGAATTATCTATAAAATTCTATCTGGCTAGGCTGGCAGCCTTCACATATCTTCACACAAGCAACAAAAAGAAGTTATGTACTTACCATAATGTCCCGTGTTGTCTCACTCTTTCTTCCTTGACCTGTGGGTTTCAGATCTGACCTTGGATCCGACTCGGCCACTTTCCAAAAATTTACGCTCCAAAGCTTGAGCTCCTCCTCTACCTATAATGCCTCACTCCCCTCGGTCATCTCAGATTGAGTTTGCTGCTACCATGTTAGCCAACAATAAACTATATAAGCAAAGTACAACTACTTCTGACAGCTACTAACAAAGAAAAGAGAACAGGAGCTCAACAAGGAACAGAGGTTCCTATAAACACATCTGTTGGGTCATACCCCAAGGGACAGGGGGAAGGAGGAAGGGAAGGTCAAGGAAGAATGAGAGACAACACAAGATAGAACATTATGGCAATTACATAACCTCTTTATATGATGTTGTCTTTTCATTCTTCCTCAACCTGTGGGACAGTGTGTCCAGCTGCAATAAATCTTGGGTGGCCTTCATGGAAGGATATTCCGGAGCACTGCAGAACCAAAAGCAGCTCTATTTCTCCACTCTAATGTTCAATTTGTAGTGGGAAATAAAGGTGTGAGAATTAGACCAGGAGGCAGCTGAACAAATGTTATCAATTGAAACTTTGGCCCAAGAAGCTTGAGAAGTTGCCAAGGATCTAGTAGTGGGAGCCTTAACTCACTGAAGTAACAGAACACCTTTGGACACAAACGAAATGCAATCTCAACCATTTAGCTAATGTGGTCTTGGTAACTGGTTCGCCCTTTTTTGTATCCAAAAAGGGCATGAAAAGTTGGTCAGATTTTCTGAAAGATTTAGTTCTGTCTACATAAAAATGCAACCGCCTGTGGACATCTAACATGTGAAGTGTGTATTCTTCTTTGTTTTGGAAATGAGAGAAAAAACCCGTAGGTTGATAAATTGGTTTATACTGTTCTCAGTCCCAACTTTGGAAAAAAAGAATAGATTAGTACATAAAGTCACTCTGTCTTTGTGGAAAATTAAGTAAGGATATTTAGAGGACAGGTTTACAATTCAGACACTCATCTTGCAGAAGTGATAACCACCAGAAAAATGATCTTCTAACATAAACATCTTAAGTCTATTTTGGCTGAAGGTTCAAAGGGAAGAAGCAGGGCCTGCAAAATCATAGTTAGATCCCAAGGTGGTGTTGGATCTTTGACCAGAGGGTGAAGAAGAAAAGTCCCTTCAAAAAAAGGCCTTGGACAATCTAGATGAGTCTAAAGAAGACTCATTTTCTCCTAAATGAAAATTCAAAATGGCTGCCAACTGTACTTTTACTGTGGAATGACTGGCCACCTCATGGAAAATATGAGACAGAAAATCTAAAACTGCTGGAAGAGGAGTGATAAAGGGATCTAAATTTGCTGTTTAGCCAAATAGAAAATCTCTTCCATTTTCTCTTGTAAATTCTTCTCACAGAAGATTTGTGGAAGGAGATCATAATATTACAGACTGGGGATGAAAGCCTGGCAGATCCAGCCATCACTAGAATTGGAGAAACCATGCAATTAGTTTCAGACCTGAGGTTCGGGGTAAATTTGCCCTGATGGATGTGGGATAGTAGATCTGGATGTGGTTCGAGCATCCATGGAGGGCAAACTAGAAAAGACCAAAGAAAGGTGAACCAGATTTGCCGAGGCCAAACGGGGGCGATGAGGATCACTTTGCTTTCTAACCAGGAGGCTTTTTGAAAAAGCTTAAAAATTAAGAGGAGGAGGAGGGAAAGGCATAAAGCAATCCAGGCGGCCAAGCATGGACAAGAGCATCTTGGGTGATTGTCCCGGGGGGGGGGGGGGGATCAAGGCTAAGAACCTGCTGCACTTGTTGTGGGGAGAGGGGAAGAGGTCATAGCAAGGTTGACCCCACTTGTGGAAGATCATGTTCACCACTGACTGGTTCAGAGACCACTCAAGAGGCATCAATAGAACTCTGCTGAACCTGTTGTGGTCCCCCAGAATGTGTGTTGCAATCCGATAACGGTTGATAGAAATCACCCTTTGCCACACACTCATTGCTTCTCAGCACAAGGGGTGGGATCTGGTTCCCCCTTGCTTGTTGATGTAACAAACTACCGACATATTGTCCGTTTATATCATAATCGTCCCTGGAGGAAGGAAGTTGTGAAGTGCATGCAACTCTAAAAGGACCGTTCTCATCTCCAGAAATTGATATGCAGGTTGGTCTCCTCTGTCATCCACATGCCTTGGATCGTCCGACCCAGGAAATGCCCCCCACCCGACATGGGAGGCATCTGTGCTCAACATGGCTTTTGGGGAAGAAAGAACAAAGGGACATTCTTGAAGAACCTCTGAGGAGTGAAAGTACCAGAGAAGAGAATCCTTGCACACTCAAGATAGTCTGACTGGATAGCTGAGGGGTAGATGAAGTGACTACTGGACTGCTAAGGTGCAGTGCAGAATTCTCATATGCAGGTGTGTTGTGGGTAATAGAGTAATGGTGGCTGTCATAGAACCTAGGGTCCTAAGTACTAATTTGGCTGGTGGAGCTAAGATTGCCAAAATCCGTCTGACATGTAGTTTTCGGTTTGCAATCCTGTCCAGAATAAGGAAGGCCAAGGACTCGGATGTATCCAAATGAGCCCCTATGAAATCTATGCATTGAACTGTTTGAAGCTGGGATTTTTCTATGTTGACTGTTATGCCCAAGGTAGGAGCTAGCTGTAACAGGTATTCCCTGGCTTGGATGAGTGGATGTCTGGTGGAGCAGTTAGGAGCCAGTCGTCCAAGTATGGAAAAACTTGGAATACTTGAAGTCTGAGATGAGCTGTGACAACCGCCATGCATTTGGTGAACACCCGGAGGGCTGTGGTGAGACCTAAGGCAAGCAGTCTGAACAGGTAATGACTGGCTCCCAGCCTGAAGCGTAGGTACCTTCTGGAGTGCCTGTCCATCTCAATGTGGTAATATGCATCATTCAGGTCCACTGAGCACATCCAGTCATCCATTTTCAAGACAGGTACAATGGACTGGATCATGACCATCCTGAACTTTGTACTTTTTACCGACTTGTTCAGGGATGTCATATCCAAGATGGGCCTGAGGTCCCCTGTCGTTTCTGGTACTAAAAGAATCGCCTGATCCAAACTGATTTGGTGGGACTGTCTGGATGACTCTTTTCTGTAGCAGCTTTGAGATTTGCAACTTCGCTGCCTCTCTCTGATTGGGTGGAACATCCAGGACAGATGTCTTTGGTTTGGGGGAATTTGAAAAGGAATTAAGTATCCTTTGGATATGATCCTATGCACCCACCAATTGTTTGCAGTGGCTAGCCAGGTGTCTGGGTGCAAGGATAAGCACCCCAGACTGCCTCCAGAAAAGGACAGTCAGGCAATCCCTCAGGAGTACAACTAACAATTCCAAAACTGAAGAAAAACAAACTGTCAAAAAACAAACCAAAAGGTTCCGAACCAGCAGGTGTAAAACTCCAAAGGTTTATTAGGAAATGTAAAAGTAAAGTAAAACGCTTTTCGTCTCCCTTAGTAGGAAGACTTCTTCAGACAAAGGAAAAAATCACCAAACACAATTTAAAACCCAAAAAAAGGGGGGGGTGTTACAAAATTACAAACAGCTGCCTTAATTGAACCCACTGACATACCCTCACATTTAAAGTTGTATTACATTAAAAGCATAAATAAATGTCTACTTAGTGTAGACAGGGTGTCAAACATAAAAACGTTTTCAAAAAAGAAACATGAATGTGATAAAAGTAACCAAGAATGTCTTAGTGAAGATTCATGAACCTAATCAAGTGTAAATACTGTTTGTTTCCCTTAAAATACATTTTAGCAAACAACTTTTCATAGGGTAAAACAAAACTCATACAGAATCTTGTGATTAAAAATAAAATAAAATGAAGTAATGCTTGCAACTAAGTATATACAAGTATAATATCCATTCCTTAACAGAAAAGGTAGTAAGGAGTACACATCTCCAATGCATAATGAAGAATCAATGAATAAATAAACAGTGCAACTCAACTAGGAGTCTGCAATAACCGGATTTCAAAGGCGTTTCTAATAAAAGAAATGTTATTTCTAATGTTAAATAACCGAATATGTTTATTTCTGTGTTAAAAATCTAACACAGAAATTGCTTGTCATTTCAACGCCAACAGAATGCAACGACAGTATATGAAAAATAATGTTTTTAAAATGTTCCTTGAGCAATGGGTAAAGCACCAAGCTGCGATGAGAACACTTTCTAAGTTTTAGTATGCACAGTTGTAGCAGCCAAAACAAGTCAAAATGCAGCGGTTTCAGAAAAAATATGGCAAGGCATTGCGTGGAAGACACGTCTAAATCAAAACAAACAAACCGCCGGATTCACAAGATGGTACTTCATTCAAGAACCATGCAGGTGCCAAGCATGCAAAAAAGGCGGATAGCCAAACAAATGAAAAATCAGTTCACAATCGTGCCCATGAATACGGCACATTGTTCTGCAAATGAGTTTATACTGTGTGCGAAAAAGGTAATAAATAAAGTAGCAGAAGACAAAAGAAAGAAAGAAACGCAACACCTAAGTAAATCCACAGCTGTTGGTGTTCAATGACATTGACAATAGGTAAACATAGCACTTCAAAATACCATGGGTCTAAACATTAAGATCTCATTGTTGCTTACGCAAAAAAGTGTATGTGTCTAGAAGTAAGCAAAAATCAAGTCAGACCACAATGCAGAACCTGACAAAAATAAAACATACAAATCCTGAACGAAACTATGCAAAATGAAAATACAAATAAAAATAATAAAATAAAATAAGGCATGGGTCAAAGTACAGCGAAGCGCTGCAGAGGTCAGAAAACTAAGGTTTCTCAAGTTAAACATTTGTGAATTAAGGTTTAAAAACCAGACTTGAGGTTTAAGTAATGATGAAAGAAGTCTTATCTTAGTAGGTTTCTTAACTTTAAAACACAAGTCAAAGAAGTAACTTCGTTCAACCCTGGTGACGTGTAAGAGTTCATTTTAAGTTGCCAAATGAGTTCCTTTTTTTCTAATAACAATTGTTGGGGTCCTCCTCTTTCATCTGTAAGTACCTGATCTATAACTTTAAAAAGGAAAGCGTGAGAAGGGTTGTTATTACAATGTCTTGCAAGGGCATTAGGCTTGCTCTTCTTCCTAATGTGGTACGTGTGTTCGTAAATTCTCTCTTTAAGTTTTCTGTCAGTCTTCCCTATATAAAAGGCAGGGCATGACTGGCACACAGCTAAATACACCACTGATTTTGAGTTACAATTGTAACGACCCTTTGCTTTAAACAGACGTTGCTTCACTATACATGTGGACCCTGTAGATATAAATTTACAATAGTTGCATGTCTCACATTTGTATGTGCCTTCAGTTCTAGTATGCTTTATTGAAGGTCTTTCCATAATGTTTTTGAGGTTTCTGCCCTTTCTAAAAATGATAACAGGTTTGTCCCCTATTTTCTCCGGGAGTTCTTTTTCAAAAGATAACAACTGCCAATTCTTTCTAAGTACATTGCTAATATATTTAGCTTCTAATGAAAAAGAAGTAATGAAACTTTTTTTATTGTACTTCTCTTGGGAAAAAGTGGTTTGACCCATGCTAGAAGAGTGGACACCAAGAATCTGATATGTGACTTCATCTGACTCTGCCAGGTTCACGTTGGTTTGTTTCAAAGTGAGAATGGGATTGAAAGAACCCAAACCCCTTTTCCTACAAACTTCTCCTATTGTGTCATTCACCAGTGATTCAGGGTACCCACGACTCATAAACATGCATTTCAACAAGGTGCATTCCTCGTTGAAGGCGGAGTCTTCAGCAGTCATTCTTGCCGCTCTAAGTAGTTGGCCCTTTAAAACAGATTTTTTCTGGTGTAGCGGGTGGCAACTAGAAAAATGTAACAGTGTTAGAGTGAGTGGGTTTCCTGTAGGTTTTAGCAACATAACCCCTGTGGATGTCGTCTCTCTTCAATTCAACATCCAAATAGTTAATGGTGTCTTCACCAAAGGTAAATGTGAATTTCAAAAATGGAGTGCTGTTATTTAAAACCTCAACAAAGTTGCTTGCATCCCCTACGTTACCTTGAAACATAATGAAAATGTCATCCAAAAACCTGTTATATAGTTTGACTTTCTGAAAACTGTTGTCCTTAAATACATAGTCGTGTTCCCACTGGGCCAGTACTAAATTGGCGTAGCTGGCTCCACAAGGGGAACCCATAGCTACTCCAATTATTTGTTTATGTATGCCCCCATTAAATCCAACATAATTATTGTTCAGGATCACGTCTAATAGTTCTTGAATTAGACAGATCTCATCACTCTCCGCTCCATGTGCTATTAGGTTTCTGGTGACATATTCAATCCCTATGTCGTGGGGTATGGAGAAGTAAAGGTTGACTACATCTATTGTAAGAAAATGAATGTTGTCACAGTATTCAAATTTGTCTACATTTTCTAAAAAAGCCCAGGAGTCCTTAACTATTTGTAACTCTTGGGACACATACTTCTTTAATAACTCATCAACGAACTTGGCACAAGCATAAATAATAGAAGACCTAGCATTGACTAAAGCCCTCATAGGGGGGTTTTGAAGGTTTTTATGAATCTTGGGTAAACCAAATAAGTTAGGTGTTTTTGGGTTAGGAACCACTATATAGTTGTAAATATCAATGGTGATCAAGCCTTCAATCAATAAGTCCCTAAAGAAGGAAAACATTTTTTTATATGCAATATTCATTTCGTTGATACTTGATCTAACATAGGTGTTACTGTTCAAAATGTCCAACGTTTTCTTATCATATTCCTCTTTGTCCATGATCACCAAACCACCTCCTTTGTCTGGTTTCAAAACTCTGACCGGTAAAGTTCTGACTAGGTTCAAGGCTTCTACTTCATTGTCTGAAACATTCCTAATGGTATTCTCCTCTTTCTAGTCGTGTAGAGAGCCCTGAAATCGGCCTCACACATGTGTTCAAACAAAGATAAAGGGGGGCAAATTGGTGGATTGTAAGTACTAGATACCCTCAAAGGGTCTTCTACAAAAGGCTTGTCTCCGAAAATCAAGGACAGGTTAAGTTTTCAGATGTATAACTTCAAGTCAATCAAAGTCGCTGATAGGTCAAAGTGCTCATCAGGTACAAAGGTCAGTCCTTTGCTAAAAAGGTTACAAAGTTCATGTCTAATGTTAAAATTAGAGTAATTGTACACTTTGAAGTCTCCAGTATTGTTTGATAAAATGACGGGTGCTGAAGTTATCTGTTGTAATTGATGTTCTCTTTCCTGCCCCTCATATTGCATCTCCGTTGATGGTTCTGGCCCCTGTTGGAAAAAGAATCATTACTGTCATTAGTGTTAAAATGGTTATTAGCCAAATTGTTGGCTGGGCGCAAGTCAGGGTCATCATTTCTCCAATCTCCCTCAAATGCATCTAATTCTCCAACACCTGTTCCTACTCGCATTGCAGGCTCAGGGTCTTTACTACCATAAGGACACACAAAGTTATTGCGTTGGGTTTGATGACCAAAAATGCCTTTACCCTGAGAGGGAGGTGGTTTAGGGCAAGCAGATCCATTTTTGTAGTCATTAATGTCCCTTCTTAGTTTCTTTAATTTCGCCTCAGAGTTCTTAACTAATTGTTGGTCAATTGATGAAAACACTCTCTTGTAATCGTAATGGTACCTCATAAAGTCTGGGTGTGTCCTTATGTCATTATTCAACCCAGTGACCTCATTTGTCAATTTTTCTATGGATATGGCATAATGCTTACACATCATGTCCATAAGTTCGGTACCATGTCTGTCAAATAAAGAAAGAAGTTTGTTGTAAAATTCTGTTCCAGCTTCCAAACCTGATGGGTACTGCCAAGATCGTAAACCTTTCGGTACTACTCCCTGTTTCTTACATTCTGCAAAGTAACTCACTTCCAGTTGTAGTTTTTTAAGTTTCAAAATTTTTTTGTCAACTTCCTTTAATTTAAAAGGTAAGGACTCACCTCCTCCAGCCGAGCCTCTACCAACCCTTTCGTTGTGGTTGGAACCAAAAACTGGTTGTAACTTTAACCATTCAGTCATGTTAGAAAGCCCTATAAGCCCCGAGGAGGCTTCATTTGTAGAATTAAAAAAAGTGGAAACTTCACCACTAGTTTCATTCTGTCGTGGCTGTAGTACACCAGTGTGGTTCGCTCCTTCATTAGTAGCTCCGTTTCCAGAACAATTGCAGGTAGTCGAACACCCTTGCAGTTGAGTGCTGGGAGCACAGTTAGCCATGATTTTAGGTCTCACTGAAGTGTTTGTTTGTGACAAGCTATCCACCCTTGTAGAAAGATTTTCAAGTTTTTCATTCATAAGCTGGATTAATTGGGTCAAGTTCATCATTTCATTTCTGACCTCTGCAGCGCTTCGCTGTACTTTGACCCATACCTTATTTTATTTTATTATTTTTATTTGTATTTTCATTTTGCATAGTTTCGTTCAGGATTTGTATGTTTTATTTTTGTCAGGTTCTGCATTGTGGTCTGACTTGATTTTTGCTTACTTCTAGACACATACACCTTTTTGCGTAAGCAACAATGAGATCTTAATGTTTAGACCCATGGTATTTTGAAGTGCTATGTTTACCTATTGTCAATGTCATTGAACACCAACAGCTGTGGATTTACTTAGGTGTTATGCTTTCTTTCTTTCTTTTGTCTTCTGCTACTTTATTTATTACCTTTTTCGCACACAGTATAAACTCATTTGCAGAACAATGTGCCGTATTCATGGGCACGATTGTGAATTGATTTTTCATTTGTTTGGCTATCCGCATTTTTCGCATGCTTAGCACCTGCATGGTTCTTGAATGAAGTACCATCTTGTGAATCCGGCAGTTTGTTTGTTTTGATTTAGACGTGTCTTCCACGCAATGCCTTGCCATATTTTTTCTGAAACAGCTGCATTTTTACTTGTTTTGGCTGCTACAACTGTGTATACTAAAAGCTTAGAAAGTGTTCTCATCGCAGCTTGGTGCTTTACCCATTGCTCAAGGAACATTTTAAAAAAATTATTTTTCATATACTGTCGTTGCATTCTGTTGGCGTTGAAATGACAAGCAATTTCTGTGTTAGATTTTTAACACAGAAATAAACATATTCGGTTATTTAACATTAGAAATAAAATTTCTTTTATTAGAAACGCCTTTGAAATTCCGGTTATTGCAGACTCCTAGTTGAGTTGCACTGTTTATTTATTCATTGATTCTTCATTATGCATTAGAGATGTGTACTCCTTACTACCTTTTCTGTTAAGGAATGGATATTATACTTGTATATACTTAGTTGCAAGCATTACTTCATTTTATTTTCTTTTTAATCACAAGATTATGTATGAGTTTTGTTTTACCCTATGAAAAGTTGTTTGCTAAAATGTATTTTAAGGGAAACAAACAGTATTTATATTTGATTAGGTTCATGAATCTTCACTAAGACATTCTTGGTTACTTTTATCACGTTCATGTTTCTTTTTTGAAAACTTTTTTATGTTTGACACCCTGTCTACACTAAGTAGACATTTATTTATGCTTTTAATGTAATACAACTTTAAATGTGAAGGTATGTCAGTGGGTTCAATTAAGGCAGCTGTTTGTAATTTTGTAACACCCACCCCCTTTTTTTGGGTTTTAAATTGTGTTTGGTGATTTTTTCCTTTGTCTGAAGAAGTCTTCCTACTAAGGGAGACGAAAAGCGCTTTACTTTTACATTTCCTAATAAACCTTTGGAATCCCTCAGCAGTGCTGAAAGGGTCTGTTCGAGAAGGAATCCCAAGACCAAGATGATCCATCAAAATGGGCATTGACGAGGGACACCTTGAAGGGTTCTGCGAAATTACACAGCCTCATCCAGGCATGACGCCTAATAGCAATGCCAGAACTGGCGGCCCTAGAGGTACCCTCCACCGCATGGGAGATTAGCCTCATGTGATGCATTTGATATACACTGTAGAGTGGTCAATCTGGAGGCGAAGGATTTCCTGTTCTCATCAGACATGGACTCTGGGACTGAACTAGAGAGTTCTTTGATTAAATCTCTCTGTAGCCTGGTAAAATGGGAAAGGTAGTTTAAGGCTCGGACAGTAAAGGCAGACAAGGCATAAACTCTCTTGCTGAATCTGTCCATTGCCCTAGACTCCCTGTTTGGGGGAGGGACAGAGAAGCTTTCCTGGGTTAGCTTCTTCTTAGTGGCTGCCGCAACAGCCATGGCATCTACCAGAATACCCTTAGTCCAATGGGGTCAGTCGGGGGGGGGGGGTGAGTACTGAGGATTTTGTCTGCAAGCTTAGGTATCAGTTCTACAGTATCCAGATCCTTCAAAGCCCTGCTCGACACCAGAACAATAACAGCATCAGTGGGGGGGGGGGGGCACCCAAGATGTAGCTGGGCCAGACCAGAAAGCCTCCAAGAATACTGATTCCTCCAGGGTCGGGGTAGGAAGACTATCCATCTCGAACGCTCAAGATTTCCAAAAGGTCTCCAAGAGAGACATCCTTAGATGGGAGATATGGGGGACCTTTCCCCTTCCTCAAAATCACTAGTTTCAGTGACTAATTCCTTTAGGGAATTGAGGTGCTGCCTCTTGCACCTTCTCTTCTGGGGAATGTCCTCAGCGAGGTGTTCCAGGGAGATGTCGGAAGAGATCTGGGGTTCTAAAGTTGGAACTACTTGTAGGCTTTGCTGATCCAGCTGTGCCAAAGGGGACAGTGGTGAGGTCTCTAAAGGAGAGAGAAGCGGATCTGAAAAAATGGGAGCTGAGATCTCCTGGGCAAGGAGAGAACCCCCTCTACCACCTCAAAAGCCGAACGGGCCAGAGAAGCCAAAGATCATTCCCCCGGAACCTAAACTGTCTGGACAGATGATTCCCAAACATTTCCAGCCCTCTACTCCGAGAGGGAAGCTGTAGCTGAACTGATGAATGCTGAAGCTCCGGAAACTTCATAGTCAAGGTCAACCCCTCGGAGCAGACATTGAGGATTCTGCTTCGACAACCACTTGACTCCAAGACAGATGGAACCAAGCGAGTCAGGATAGGTGCTGGGTTCCAAGTGAGATCCACTATCGGCTCAGACACCTCAGCTCTTGAGGCATTAAGATCAGAGTGCTCCGAAACAGCAGGCCGGATTGGAAAAGGAGCTAGGGGTCTAAATGGTGACTGCCCACAGTCCCATTAGGGGATTGAGCAGTTAAGACTCCTATCTGGATCTGTGCTTGAAGGAACTGCCATATCAATCTGTCCACCTCCGACAGGCTGTGGTTAGACCTGACAGACGATGCTCTGGAAGGAGATCTGGACATGAACCTGCGGATGGGGTAGGAAGCTCCAAAGACAAAATAGCTTGGAGCTGAGGAGAGGAATGCCTGGACTTACTCAGATCTGAAACTCTGGGATCCAATGCCTTTGGAATCTTGGCTGGAGACTCATCAGAAGATGATGAAGGACACTTCCCCCAGGGAACGTTTCCTGCACTCCCTATCTTCACGATGCTTCTTGGGAGGGGCTTGAGTCCATGCAGATAAAGAAGAGGAATCTGCTGACAGGGCTGAAGGAGGTATAAGGCCCTTTAGAATGAACTTGTTCCTACTGTTGACCAACGTCCAAGGATGGAAGCCCTCACAGATACTACAGGTGGAATCAAGGTGGGCAGGGCCAAGACAATATACTCACTACCTGTGGGAATCAGACAAGGGAATCTTGTGTCCACAGGAAGTGCATGTTTTGAAACCTAAAGGTTTCTTGGACAACACACAAAAGACAGTTAGAAGTGAAAGAAGACAAAGGGAAGAAGTACAGAAGTACAGAAGTTCCCACCAAGAATGGACCAGCATACACTAAACTCTAAAAACTACCGATTTTTTTTTCTAGAAGATAGGGTAGAAAAAAGGAAAATAAGGCTATAGCCAAATAATTAGAGAAAGTAAATGCACTAGCTTACAGTTAAAGCCCAAAAAACTCCTCACCGGAGGTAAAGAAGACGGACCACAATGCTTCTCCTAAGAGCGACAAATGAGATTTGACGTAACCAGGGGGTGAGTGAGGCATTATGGGTAGGGGAAGAGCTCAAGCTTTGGAGCCTAAGCTTTTGGAAAACAGCGGAGTTGGATTAGAGGTCAAATCCAAAATCCACAGGTCGAGGAAGAATGAGAAGACATCAGATTATTTTTGGTAAAATGAAGGCTTTTTAATTTTGATCTAGTAACTTATTAAAGAAATATTCTGCACATATGCTGTATTCCTCATCCAGAACAGAAGTCACATTACATCCCTTAAATCAAACATGCAACACGCCAAACTGTGGTAATGAAATAATTGTAAAACCCTATATTTGATATCTACGTATATAAAAAAAAAGTCAGTCTAGCCTTTGAGAGTTAGCTACAAAATTCATTCTAGATAGACATTTCAATCTTAGGATTTTCAATGTATATAACTCGGATTACTCTGACTGCAGAATATTGCTTCCATCATGGCACATGACGTTTGGTCATATATTCATAGGTATATAATACACTAATGACCACCAGGGCCTTCATAAGCCTAGCCACACACCCAAACCCAACTGTATCCCCATGTAACATGGGTGTCTATTTGAAGGGGAATGTTAAGAGGTTGCTAAAGGTTTAGTGTGGAGTACGTTAGTTGGGAATATTTACTATTGACCTCTATCAGACACATGGGGGTCAGACAGGGGTGAATTTTTGATTTCCCAACCAATGGTCAAGGTTATGTTCGAACAGAGTTAGGGATGAACTCTGCTTCACATGGATGGGAAACCTATTACAGAGAGTGGGGATCTTTTGACACACATCTGTCTCACCAGCATGTTTTATTTATGTCTCAAGCCAAGTTTAAATCCTTGGATCTAGTGTTTCTCGGGCCATTTATTTTGTGGATGTGCAAAAGGTCCATCAGGACTGGGTCTGAGGATGCTGTATATGTCAGGCATAGATCACCTCTCAGTAAACTGTAGGAAACAGAGTGCTGAGATAGGGCTTTAAGGTGACTGCTGTAGGACAATGTGTTAATACCCTAGATTCTCCCGGTGAGGAACCTCTGGGGGATTCCAACTGCTGAATATGCCTGGTCAGGTATATGCCAAAGGGGGCACTGTACTCAATGATGAATCTGATAACAGCTGTGTAAAGTGGTACTATAACTTCCTTGGACCTGGATACCATACCTTTGCTTATAAGTTGGGTGATAAAGAATTATTTTCTTACTACCTTGGCTGCATGTTTATCAAAGCCCAGATTGCTGACTACACACATGATCAGAACCATAACTACTAGGTCAGCTCTTAGGGGTGTTTTATTGATAGTGGAATTAACTTGGGTGGACTTTTTCCCAGAAGACACAATGGACTTCTTGACATTGAGTTTTAATCCGTGGCTTTGGCACCAGTTATTCGTCTGTTACACCCTCCTGTAGGATGTTAGTGTCATGGGGAATCTAGAATAACTCCCAATTTGCAGTCATTTGCAAACTTGATGAGTCAGAGGCCCTTAACATTAGCCTTCACCTCCGAAAAGTAGATGCCAAACAGCAGCAGGCCTACCACTGAGCCCTGAGGTACTTCACTGGTGACCATTTTCTTGATGAAGGTGGTCTCACCAATCCTCACTTTCTGGGTCCTGTCAGCCAGATGGCAATCCAGCAAGTTATGTAAGGATTTATGCCTAGTTCAGTGATTTTGTCAATAATACTCAAGTTAGGTACTGTAACAAATGCTTTGCCAGGCCTAGGTAGGCAGCATATGCTGTTTTCCCCCTCATCCACTGCCTTGCTGACACTCTCAAAGAATTCTACCAGGTTAAGCAGGCATGAATTCACTTGACAAAACCAAATTCATATGGGTTCAGTGTCTGTAGACTGCTGATGTCATTGCTGAGCATTTTCATGAAAATTCATTCCATGCCTTTACATATTATACTAGTCGGCTAATGGGTAGCCTCTGGGGTCAGTAGTTTCTGGGGTCAGTTAATGGTCCAACACTGTGAAAAGGGATAACTATTGCATTCATCCATTTGCGCGGTATGCAGCCTGTTTTGAGGCTGCAGCTGAAGAGCGACTCAAGTGGCCCTGACAGTTCATGTTACAAGCTATTTAGGAGGCAACCTGGAATATTGTCTGAGCCCACTGATTCTGTGTTTTTGGCCCTGGTGAGCTCTAATAGTTGGGGAGGGGGGGGGTCGTAGGGATTTCATGCCATATGACTTGAACTTCTGATGTAATGCTAACTCAGTAAATATACCTTCTGAACATGTGCAGCATTCCCTACAGTAAGACTTCATAAATTCACCTGGAATAAAAAAAGAGCAAAATGCACCATGCCAGACTGTGGCACTTAAATGACAACTTTTACACAAAAAGCACAACCTCAACCCCTATTAGAGTTCATAAAACTTTTCCCCTTGGGCAAGACACAAGAAATTGTTAATCTAGCTTCTCCAGTAGTGTAGAAGGATAAAGCACCGAACCCATTACAGCCAAGCTGACCTTGGTACAATCAGCTGCTCAGGCAACTGACAGTAGCAAGGAGATGGTCATGCCCATTATGGGGGGGGGTTGTTGTTGCATGGGTATTCCCATCACTGATCACTGGCCGAGGCTGGAGATATTGATGTATGGTGGCATAGTCCAAAGAAGAGATAAGATGGGGACTTAGCTGAGCTACTATGGGGCAATGTGAAATGCTGCACATACCCATTGCACACCCTCCTCTCATTTGAATCCATTCAACCACTGCAGAGTGTTGGGGAGAAGACAGGTAAGTCTTAAGTTAAAAAAAAAAAAAAACTGGTAGAAGGTGACAGCAAGCACTCCCTAGATATCCTTAAGTTCAGTGACTAGCACCAGCTGTATTAGGTGGGCTGTGGGTGTAAAAAACGGAGAAAATGTAAGACCCAATGACACCACGTGGGCTGTGGGTGTAAAAAAGGAGAAACTGTAAGACCCAGTGACACCACAGGGGAATAGGTGTAGACTGCCTCTGGATAATGCAAGGGAACAAAAAATGCCCCCAAATATTTCTATTCCGCCCTTAGGGAATGCAATGCAGGTGAATGCTGAATTTGACTGCATCTTGTTACTCCCTTCAGCCAAGGGAGTCCAGACTATAACAAAGTCGCAAAGACAAAAACTGCCTTATGTGCCTGACAGCTCTTTAGAGAAGGAACACACATACTCTGCTTGTAATACTTAGGAAAGTGTGAAAGAACGTCTATATAGCTGCCTCACAGATATATTGCACTGAGAAATTCTTGAAAAGGACATCATTACTTGCTGCCATTGCTGAATGCAGCTTAAAATAGGCTTGCAAAGGTTTCCATGGTAGAGCAAAACGAAATGCACCCAGCTACACATTTTAACAGGGTTTGCTGGAGCAATGGACTCCCCTTGTTTACTCAGCAAGACAATTACAATCAGCAGGGCTTTAAAATATCTTAGCGGTCTGCACTAATTTAAAGATTTGCAGGAACTTTACACTGTCTTTTCTGAGGCATTCCAGAAAAAGAAGACCTGAAAGGCTTCCACAGACACAAGAGAGAGACTGGTTCTAAGTGTCACACAGCCTTTTTGAAGACTACATAGGACATTCTGCACATTAATTCCGAAATCTTCCAAGATGAAGTAAAAAAAAATATTTCAGTGGCACTTATTTTGCTCTTGGAAATGTAGCAAAGATAAATTTTTCTTAGACAGAGTTCATATCCGTGGGGAAGTCAATGACTTTCTGGAGGGAGGGGCAAAAATGCAGTACTCCCTTCAGAAACTGCCTGTCAGCAAGATAAACTGCCAGAGGAGCTTATGGAGAGAAAGGCCTTTGTCATACAAGGCTGTGTGATAAAGGAGAGGTTGTTGGAAAGATGCCACCCCAGGCCATGCTCTATGCACCAAAAGGAAAAGTTGGTTCATTTTGCTCGACAGCCTTTCCTACGTTTCATTTCCTGCCCTCCTTAATACTCCCAAAGACTTCTCGGAGAAAAGAGTCACAATATGGGATTAAAGTTCTATGTACCAGGCTACAAGATGTAGGTGGTTTAGTCACTGGTGCACCATGGTTCCTCGTTATTAAAAAGAAAATTATATACTTACTACAACTCTAGATCCATGTTGTCTTGTTCGGTCATGTTCATCAACTGGGTTATCGAATCTGATCTCAGTGCGCATCCCCCCCCCCCAAGAGCTTGGGTCCAGGGCTTTGACTCCTCACCTACCAATAATTCCCTCTTGCCCCCCCAATTATCTCAGCTTGAGTTAGACTGACTGTAGCTATAATACCACCCAAGGAATTCAACACATGTCTAATAACAAACCTAAACTGAATCATGAATACGGATAACAGCAAAGTACAGTTGTGTGCACTTACCATAAATGTAGATGTTAGAATGTATTCACTATTGCAGTCATTACATTTGGGTAATCTGCTGGCAGGTTGCCCTCAGTCGGCCTGAATTCTAAAGTCTTGGGTCCTGCGTCGGTTGCTGTCTTCGCTTCCATGACGTCAGGTCATCAGGGGTATAAAACATGCAGCCGACACAATTTTCTTTAGTTTTTCTTGCCCCCGATGTCAGGTGACCCCAAAAAGGTAGCAATATTCTAAATATACATATACATATATATATATATATATATATATATATATATATATATATATATATATATATATATACATGCATCAATATAAACTTTACCTTCATCTACAAGCAAATACACCACATAGGTTGTAGAAGATAGAGAAGGAAAGATAAACTGTAGAATGACAGGGGGATGGGCAGGAGGGTAACCTGGACTGCAACAGTGAATACACTCGAACATCTACATTTATGGTAAGTGTACACAACTGTACTATGTTCTTCGTGTTTCACTGTTGCAGTCATTACATTTGAGTAGAATCCCAAAGCTATGGTTGGGAGGCTGGAGCTAAACAGCATTAGGTGAGGCTATAAGGCCCTGCAGCACTGCAGTGGCAAAGCCTGCCCTGGACTTAGAGTAGAGAGGCAAATGGTAATGTTTTGTAAAGGTATGAAAAGAACTCCAAGTAACATCCTCTAGAATGTCCTTGGTTGGTACTCCTCTGAGAAAGGCTGTTGAAGTAGCTGCAGCCCTGGTGGAGTGAAACCTAATGCCCTTGGGCACAGGTTTGCCATGGTGTAAGTAGCAGAAACGGATGCAGTGGCTTATCCACTTTGAAATTGTCTGCTTTGAAATAGCCTTTCCTTCTGATCCTGCAGCATATGACACTAGTAATTGCTCGGTTTTTCTTAGAGCTTTAGTCCTGCTCAAGTAGAATCTTAGCTGTCTGTGCATGTCCAAGGAATGCAGAATTCTCTCCCCTTTGTTCTGTGGATTTGAATAAAAAGTTGGCAGATGAATTGTTTGGTTAAGAGCCACACTGGAAACGAACTTAGGCATAAAAGTAGGATTTGTCCTCAGAGACACACTGTCTGGGTAAAATATGATAAAAGGCTCTACAGCCATGAGGGCCTGTAGCTCTGAAACTCTTCTTGCTGAAGTGCTAGTAGAGCTGTCTTCCATGATAAGAACTTTATATCAGCGGTAGCAGCTGGTTCAAATGGAGGTAGGGTGAGCTTTTCCAACACATAAATGAGGTCCCATGCAGGTAATGGTGATCTTCTAGGAGGTCTTAAATTTTTGGCTCCTCTAAGATACAGCTTTAGTAAAGGATGAGAAAAGATTGGTGGCTCTGTATTGTAATGAGCCGAAATGGCAGAGGCATGGATTTTGATTGATGAGAAAGATAGGCCTTTGTCCAGCATCTCAGTTAAGTATTGTAATATCTGAGGAATATGCGGTTCAGTTCCTTGTACTTGATTCCAAGCACAGAATCTCTTCCATTTGTCAGCATAACATTTTCTAGTACTAGGCTTTCTGGCTTCCAAAATGACATCCATCACAGCTTTACTGAGAGGTGCCGTCTGTCTGATTACAGGATTAGACATGCTGCCAGGTTCAGAGTCTGTAGTTGATTGTGCAAAATCTGATTGTTTTGCTGTGACAGTAGTTGTGGTTTTTGAAGAAAGGTCCAAGCTGGGAATTGTATTGGCGGGGCCAGTCCGGGGCAATTAATATCATCTTTGACTTCTCTTGTCTGACTTTTAGGAGGACCTTGGGTAGAAGAGGCAGAGGAGGAAAGGCGTAAACTGATAGGTTTTTCCAACTGAAGGATAGGGCGCCCACTTTCCATGCTTCTCTATGATAAGTCCTTCTGCAGAATCTTTTCAGTTGATAATTTTGAGGAGAGGCAAATAGGTCTATGTCTGGACTCCTCCATTTCTCTGCTATCATGCTGAAGGCTTGTGGATTTGGTTTCCACACGCGAGGATCCATAAGGTTTCTGCTTAAATCGTCTGCCAGAGTGTTTCGTTTTCCTGGCAGGAACTGAGCTTGAAGATTTATTTGGAAGGTCAAGCTGTGTCCCACAGTACCATGCCTAATTTGTAAAGGGTGCATGAGTGTGTGCCCCCTTGCTTGTTTATATACCACATGACTGTGGTACTGTCCGTCTTTATCAGTAGTTGTCCTGGATGAAGTAAGTCCTTGAAGGCTGTTAGGGCCTTTTGAACAGCTAGCATCTCTTTCTGGTTGAATGTAGATGCATTTGATTTGGTGCCCATATGCCCTGAATGCATCTTCCTACCATGTGGGCCCCCCAGGCATAATCTGATGTGTCTGTTAAGGTTTGGCTGGCAGGGGGTAGAGTGAAGGGCAGTCCCATGTTTTGGTGACAGGCCTTTGCCCACCATAGAAACTCCTGTTGCAGGCAGGGGATGAGAGGAATCATTGTTTCCAGACTGTGTGAATGTTGACTCCATAAACATTTTAAGTACCACTGAAGTTTCCTCATATGCAGTCTTGCATATGGAATTAGTAGGATGCAGGATGCCATGAAGCCCAGAGCCTGCAGAATTTGTCTTGCAGAAGACTGGGTTTTTGTTGCCATCAGTTTGAAGTAAGTAGTCAGTTGCCTTTGTTTGTCTGGCGTGAGGTAAGCCATCTGGGCAGTTGTATTCAAGCTTGCACCCAGGAATTTTATATTTTGAGAGCGTACCAGTTGTGATTTCTTTTTGTTTATTGTGTCCTCTAGGCATGTTAGAAGCCTTTTCACAAACGCCAGGTGTCGTAGAAGAGTGTCCTTGTTCTCTGCTTGAATGAGACAGTTGTCCAAGTAAGGATATATTTGAATACTTCTTTGTCTGCAAAATGCAATTACTGGTGCAGGCACTTTGTAAAGACCCTGGACGCAGTAAATAAGCCAAAGGGCAGTGCAGAGAATTGGTAATGCATTAAGCCAGCCTTGAATCTGAGGTATCTTCTGCACGACTGTCTTATTGGGACATGCAGGTATGCCTCTTTTAGGTCTAAAGTCACCAGCCAAGCATTCTTGCCCAGCATGGGCAGAAGCTGTTACAAGGTGAGCATTTTGAATTTTGGAATGTCCAGGTATGTGTTCAAAATCGATAAATCCAGAATTGGCCGCCAGGCCTTGTCCTTTCTGGGTACCAAGAGCAGTCTTGAGTAAAAACCTTGTCCTTTTTCCTGTTCTGGTACTGTCTGAATGGCCCCCATATCCATGAGGGACGTAACCTGTTTCTGTGCCTCTGCCCATTGTTTTTTTGGCAGATCTGGCCAACCATTTGTCATTGGCAAAGTGTGGAAATGGAATCTGTATCCCTGTGATACGATGTTTAGTACCCACTTGTCCTGGGTTAACTGCCAATTTTGAGCAAAAAGTGCTAATTTTCCCCCTATGTGTGCTGCCAAAAGATAAGTGCTTGGTGTAGGCAGAGGGAAGTCAATGGGATTGCTTTCTGTAGGTTTGTGCTTTATCTCCTCCAGATTTGGAGGTGGATGCGCCCCATTGCTTTGACCTGTATGAGTCTTGAGCCTGGTATCTGGAACCCTTAGGGCGTCTGAATTTGCCCCTTTGAGCTCTGTCTGACACAGGAAAGGACCAATTTTTTGTAGGCCAGTGTCTACTGAATCTAGGTGGCTGCACTTGTAAGAAATCTTTAACAGTTTGCATAGACTTAGCTTTGTCTTCCATTTTCTTTAAAACCTCTTCTGCATGCCTTAATACCAAACAGAGAATCATGCTGTAAAGGTGCATCTAGCAATTTGGCTTTAACATGATCAGGCAAATTTTGTTCCTTTACCCAGGCATGCCTCCTAATCACAGATCCAGTAACTGCGGCCCTGCAGGAGGCCTCTAAAGAATCAAAACCACATTGCAAAGTATGCTTTCCAACTTGTTCAGCTGCATGCAATAATTCCTGCAATTCCTTATTTTCTGCACATTCTGAAATCAACATCATTTTCTGTTTCAGCAATCCCATAACATGTTGTTGGTACTTAAGCATATGAAATTGACAGTTTAAGGCCCTGATTGCCAAGGTTGCAGATGTATAAACCTTTTTTCCCCATCTGTCCAGTGCCCTTGAATCTCTGTCGGAGGGGTAGGGTTTTTTGCTGTTGAGGCCTTAAACTCCCTCTGGACCCTGTGAAATAGTTTCAGGATCAGCAGCAGGGTTTTTAAATAAAAATTTATGAGAGTCAGGGACCCTGTAATACCTGTCAGACTTATTGGGAGATGGAGATAAGGAGTCAGGGGTCAGGCTTGACTCCGAAAACACGTCTACAATGTCTAAAACAGGGGGAATGGCTAAAGGCTTGTGCTGAGGGAGAAAAAGGAAATCCCTGAGCTGCTTTTTTGATTCTGAGAAGTCTTGACTCTGAGTGAAAATGCTCTCTCAAAGTATGCAAGGTTTCTCCAAATGAATAATCCTCAGGAGGAGATGCAGATGGAATAGACTCCTCAGCATCAGAATCTTCACAGGGAGGTAAAGATAAATCCTGATCAGAAGAGGAATCAGAAGAAATAGAAACCTGATCTGATGATTCATAGTCAGTGTCTTGCCTAGGCCTCTTATCTGGAGGGGGATGGGTACACCTGATCAAGGTAATAAGGTCTTCAGCCATTTTGATCATCTGTTTTTTTGGCATAGAGGCCTGTGCACGTGGCTCAGGCGTCGTTTTTTTAGTTTTAGAAGGTGTCTTTGCCTTAGGTTTTGCAGCTTTCGTCTGTTTGATATAAAAATGTTGAGGTCTGAATACACCCTAAGAAGCTGGTGCCTGCTCAGCGGCTCCGGACCCATCCGAGGGAGATGCATCCGTCGGTCCAATACCTTGAGTATCTTGTGGCATGCCGGACTCCACATGGGTGTCGGTAGAGGTCTGCGACTCGAAGGTATCAGGGGCTGTGAAAGCACCTCACTGAGTACTAGTGAACTGGCGACTGGCTTAGGAGAAGCTTCGTCGTAGGTTTTGGATCTCGACTGCCTTTCTCTGTCCTTTTCTTTGCATTTTTTTATGTACTCCAGTAGTCGGATTGCTATCCGACGACATTTCTGGGTAGTTAAATCTGTTTCCAAAATACTTAGATGCAAAAATATACCAACGCTTAATAGTGCGTTGGTTAAATCTAGCACAAAACCAACAGCCAGGCATGTTGTGATCAGGGCCTAGGCAAGGAATACAGTACAAATGGAAATCCTTATGAGGTATTTGCTTCCCACAAGTAATACAATTATTAACTTTTTCTGACATCGGTAAAAAGCAAGAAAAAAGTTTCCCCAACGGGGTACTTAGCTTTAGTGAAGACTTTGGTTCTGAAACTCAAACTCGAATATTTCAGTAGTCGGCCGACCAGCACTTGCGAAATGCTTCTGCTTCGGGCACTGCGAGGCAAGAAAGACTAAAGATAAAGGCGTCGGCTGCATGTTTTATACCCCTGACGACATGACGTCATGGAAGAGAAGACAGCAACCGACACAGGACCCAAGACTTTGGAATTCAGGCCGACTAAGGGCAACCTGCCAGCAGATTACCCAAATGTAATGACTGCAACAGTGAAACATGAAGAACATCAGGCTATCCAAGAACTCAAAGCTCCTGGTCATGTCCAACTGATTAGCCAGGAGACAAAAAGTGACAATTTAGGATGGGGAGCAGAGGGATGTTGAACCAGACAGAAAAAGACAACACAGATTTAGCGTTACGGTAAGTACATAACTTTTATATCAGATGTTGTATTTTCCATCAGATTCAACAATCGGGACAGATTCCCAAACTACCTGGAAGAATGTGTGGTCTCATGGAAGGTTATTTCTGAGTATGGTGGAACCAAAGGGTGTACATCCAACTTGTAATGAGGCACAAAGGTATGAACACTATCAAAGGGAACTCTAGCGAAAAAAAAACTGGTGGAAGTAGCCACTTGGTTTGTCAGTTAAAAGTTTGTCATAAGCAAAGGAAAAACAGCCAGAAAGCCACTTGGACAATGTTAATTTAAAGACTACTTGTCCCAATTTAGGTCTGATTTTTCAGAGGTCTTTTGTGCACTGTAAATAAAACCTAAGTTGACAGTGAACATCCATCAAATAGAGTATATTCCCCTTTATTTGAAAAATGTGGAAAGAACACAGGTAAATTGTTCATTTGGATAAGAGTCACTTCAAAGGCCACTTTCAGTTTGCTAGACAATCCTTGTAATTCAGAAATTATCCTAGCAGATATGACGGCTACTAAAAAGATTGTTCTCTAAGCAAGGAAATAGAAGTTATGTTCTTACCATAACGTTCCATGTTAGTTGTCTTCTTCTCGCCTTCTTTCTTGCTGGATGGGTTCGGAGCCGACCTCGACTCGGCCACTCTAAAAGCTCGAGTTGGTTCCACCGGCTCGAGGCTCCCCCTATATCCCACAATGCTAGGCGTGAGTTACCTCAGATCTCGTTTGTAAGCTAGGCCCAGCTTATAATAGCAATAGAATAATTATAAACAAAGTCCACCTCTATAAACCAGGGAGAAGAGAAGGGTGACCTACATCCTGATCCAGGAAAATATGCACAGCAGCATATACCTAAAGTAAAGAGGTGGTAGAAAGAGAGGTCACAATCAAACTCCTCTAGGTCTGTCCAGGCCAGGGGAAGGAGGGTGGGGCAAGAAAGAAGAAGCGAAGAAGACAACTAACATGGAACGTTATGGTAAGAACATAACTTCTATATGTTAAGTTGTCTATCTCGCCTTCATTCTTGCTGGATGGGACCGCGTCCCTAGCACCTTGTCCCGGGTGGCCTAAAGTACAGTTTTGTACCTACCATAAATGTAGATGTTCGAGGATCCCCATTGCTGCAGTCCTTACTATTGGGTGTAGTCCGCTGTCCAGTCGGCCCGAATACCAGAGTATATGGCTGACGTCGGTCAGGGCGCATTAGACTGACGTCAGTACGTCAGGGTACTAATGCGCATGACCGACGTCATATCCTCAGTCTTTTCTTGCCCCAGATGTCAGAAGACCCTAAAAAGACAAGGCCCAAAATACCTGCACCAAAAATATGTACAATATATACAAGAATATCAGCATGTAACCTCACCTACACAACCACCCCTAAACATAGAGGGGAAGGAGGGAGGGTAAATTGGACTGCAGCAATGGGGATCCTCGAACATCTACATTTATGGTAGGTACAAAACTGTACTATGTTCTTCGTCCCCCATTGCTGCAGTCCTTACTATTGGGTAGAATCCCAAAGCAGAGGTAAGGGAGGCTGGCAAATCATAAAGAAGCAGGAGCTGACAACATGCCTTGCAAAACAGCTGTGGCAAAACCAGCCCTAGACTTAGAGTAGATAGGAAGGTGATAATGCTTAGAGAAAGTATGCACTGAACTCCAAGTAGCTGCTTCCAAAATATCCTTAGTTGCCACCCCCCTTAGAAATGCTGTTGAAGTGGCAGTAGCCCTAGTGGAATGAGGCCTAATCCCAGCTGGAATCTCCTTGCCATGATGGGAATAACAAAATGCAATGCAAGAGCCAATCCACCTAGAAATAGTTTGTTTTGACACAGGCTTGCCCTGAACTCAAAGCAAAAGAAACAAACAACTGCTGAGACTGCCTAAAATCCTTAGTCCTGCTTAAATAATAACGCAATTGCCTGTGTACATCTAAAGTGTGCAAAATCTTTTCCCCTTTATTTTGGGGTCTGCATAAAAAGTAGGCAAATGAATAGTTTGGTTTAAAGCCACACTAGAAACCACCTTAGGCATAAAGGAAGGATTAGTACGTAATGATACCCTATCCTTATGGAAAATCAAAAGGGCTCTACTGCCATAAGGGCCTGCAACTCAGACACCCTTCTTGCAGAAGTAATAGCCAACAGAAAAGCAGTCTTCCATGACAAGTATTTCAATTCAGCAGTAGCCGCAGGCTCAAAAGGTTGTAGAGTAAGTTTTTCCAACACAAAATTGAGATCCCAAGCAGGAGTAGGAGCTCTGGGGGTCTTATATTCTTTGCCCCTCTAAGAAACTGCTTGAACAAAGGATGAAAACAAAGGTGGGTCACAATCATAGTGAGCTGAAATTGCTGCAGCATGAATCTTAATGGAAGAGAAGGACAAACCTTTGTCCAATAACTCAGTAAGATATTGAAGAGCCACACTCAAATTAGGCTCAGAAATCTCCAAATTCTTCGCTGTACTCCAAAATAAAAATCTCTTCCATTTTACACTTTCCTTGTACTAGGTCTTCTAGCTTCCATAATCACATTTAAAACTTGTTGAGGAAGTTGAGACCTGTTGTGTTTCAACACAGAATATGCCAGGCTGTTAGATGAAGAGAGTGAAGCTTGACATTGAGCAGATGACCGTCCTTCTGAGATAACAGATGAGGAATCAGAGGTAAAGGCCATGGAGGCTTCTTTACCAGACTCCGTAGTAGTGGGTACAGTGTTGCCGAGGCCAATCTGGAGCTATCAAAATCATCCTTGGCCTGTCTTGTCTGACCTTTAATAGTACCTTTGGAAGAAGAGGCAGAGGTGGAAAGGCATACACATGAAGGTTTTTCCAACTGAAAGACAGAGCATCCACTTTCCAAGCTGTGTGATGAAACCCCTTTGTGCAATACTTTGGCAGCTGGTGGTTTAGTGGAGAAGCGAACAGATCTATGTCTGGAGTTCCCCATGACACTGTCAATTTCTGAAATACATGAAGATCCAGTTTCCACGTGGGGATCCATGATTTGCCTGCTTAACACATCTGCTAAGGAGTTCTGTGCTCCTGGCAGAAACCTTGCCTGAAGAGTTAGTTGCAAGCTTAGCGCAGTCTCCCATAAAATCATTGCTTGCCTGCATAGAGGATAAGAATGTGTTCCCCTTGCTTGTTGATGTACCACATGACAGTTGTGTTGTCTGTTAGAATCAACACCTGCCCTGGAAGAAGTAACTCCTTGAAAGCCATTAATGCAAACTGGACTGCTAACATCTCCTTCATGTTGATATGCAGATGCTGTAGTCTGGCAGGCCACTTGTCTTGTATCCACTTTCCATTTAGATGAGCTCCCAAGCAATGTCCGAGGCATCTGTCGTTAAAATCTGACTCTCCTCTGGCCGGGTCACAGAGAGTCCCTTGTTTAGGTGACATTCCTGAGCCCACCACAAAATTCTTTTTGAAGGCAAGGTATTATTTGAATGACAGTGTCCAAATCCTGGCAGTGCTGTGTCCATACATTTTGAGATACCATTGTAGCTTCCTCATATGCAGTTTGGCATTGGGAAGCACCAGAATACAAGATGCCATGAACCCTAATGCTTGAAGGACTGTCCTTGCAGTCAGCACGGACTGATGAGATAGTTGATGGAAGTAAAGTGATAGACTCTTTTGTTTGTCCGGGGTTAAAAAGGCCATCTGGGCTGCTGTATTCAGTCTCACACCCAGAAAGCACATGTCTTGAGAGGGTACTAGACTGGACTTTATTTCGTTCACAGAATACCCTAGGCATCTTAGCACTGCTATAACATATTCCAGATGCTGTAGAAGGTCTTCCTTTTCTTGAGCCAGAATCAGGCAGTCGTCCAAGTAAGGATAGATTTGAATTCCTTGTAGCCTGAAGTAAGCTATCACTGGAGCCAGAACCTTTGTGAATACTCTGGGCGCAGTAGATAAGCCAAAGGGCAATGCAGAGAACTGATAATGAGAATTTCCAGCTCGAAACCGCAGATACTTCCTGCAACTTAGCCTTATAGGCACATGAAGGTAAGCTTCCTTGAGATCTAAAGTTACCATCCAGTGATCTTTGCCCAGCAGAGGTAAAAGCTGTTGTAACGTCAACATCTTGAACTTGGGAATGTCCAGATAAGTGTTGAGGATAGATAAATCCAAAATTGGTCTCCACGTGTTCCCCTTCTTTGGTACTAGGAACAGGCGAGAATAAAATCCTAGGCCCCTTTCTGATATAGGGACTGGCTGAATGGCCCCCATCTGGAGTAACTGAGAAACTTGCTTGTGAGCCTCTTTTCTTTGTGGAGGAGGAACGTCTGGCATGCCTTTGAAAGGGGCATTGTGGAAATAAAGCCTGTAACCGTGGTGAATGATATCCAACACCCATCTGTCTTGAGTAATTAAATCCCAATTTTCTTTGAAAAGAGACAGTCTTCCTCCCAAAGGAGCTGCCAGGAGAATCGACTGGCAGCTGAAAAGGCAGGTCATTGGGTCTGTTTACGAAAGGACTGACCCCTGCCCTCACCAGAAGTCTGAGCAGGTGAACTCCTGTTCTAGGCCTAAAAGAACCTTGAGCCCTGCCCCTACCACGCCTAGACCTACCCTAGACTGGGAATCATAAGCAGGATATGTCCACCCCTTAGCAGGCCAATTTCTACTAAACTTGGTGGCTGCACCTGCAAAAATCTTTAACAGTTTGCATAGACTTAGCTTTGTCCTCCATTTTCTTTAAAACTGCTTCCACAGGCGAACCAAACAACACATCAGACTGTAAAGGAGCATCCAAAATCCTTGTCTTAACATGCTCAGCTAAATTCTGATCCCTCAACCAGGCATGCCTGCGAAGAACAGAACTAGTGGCAGCCACCCTCGAGGAGGCCTGTACAGCATCAAAACCACATTGCAAAGAATGCTTACCCACTTGTTCAGACACATGAACCAAATCCAGCAACTCTTTACACTCAATACCTTCCGCCAAAGCATCCACCTTAGATTTCAATTGAGAAAGGAGATAATTTTGATATTTTAGCATGTGAAACTGACAATTCAACGCTCTCATGGCTAGAGTGGAAGAAGTATATACTTTCTTTCCCCACCTATCCAAAGCCCTTGCCTCTTTATCAGTGGGAACAGGATTTTTAACCACAGAGGCCTTAACACCTTTAGGCCCCTGAGAAACAGTTTCTGGATCTAGGACTCTTAAACAAATACTTATGAGCTTCAGGCACCCTATAATACCTGTCAGGTTTAACAGGAGCAGGAGGCAAAGAGTCAGGGTTCAGGGAAGCCTCTGCAAAACATCCTCCACCACATTCAACACAGGAGGTATAGCTAAGGGCCTATGCTGGGGTAAAACAAGAATTCCCTAAGCCTTTTCCTGAATCAGAGTAATCCTGGCCTTCCCATTTAAAGTGCTCCCTCATGGAATGCAGAGTCTCTGAAAATGAGAAATCCTCAGGAGGAGAAGCTGTAGGAGTGGAATCATCCACATCAGAATCAGAATAAGGAGGATACTCCTGCAAATCTTCCGCAGAAGACTCAGAAGCCTCTGAACACTGTTCAAAACTATCAAACTCCGGTTCCACCCTAGGCCTCTTATCAGGAGGGGGCATAGAACCTCTAATCATAGTAATCAAATCTTCTGCCATTTTAAGCATATGTTTCTTAGGAACAGAACCCGAAATGCTAGGAGAAGCCCCCACTGAAGCTGAACTTGGCCTACCTCTCAAAGAAGTTTTGGCAACAGAAGGAGAGGCTCTAACTACCTTGGGAAGAGAAGGAAGAACAGTTACCTGAGAAGCCCCTCAGCCTGGCCTACCTCCTGAGAAGGCACATCCTGTAACAGTAAAGTTTCTGCCTGAGACTCCATGGAAACTCCTGAAAACCTCTGGCTCCACAGAGCCTTCTAAAGAACCGACGTCCGGGACTGCGGTTCATCAACCCTAGGCTTCGCTGTTTTGTCCTTGCGCTTCTTGGAGCGGCGCCGGAGCATCCGGCGGCATTTTATAATTGCAACGCTTCCCAAACACTAACCTGGCACAGTCTAACCTCCTCTTAATAGTGCGTTTGTTAAACCTAGCACAAGAGCGGCAACCAACAACGCCGTGCTCAGGCCCTAAACAAGGTATACACAAGGTATGGTAATCCCTATGAGGTATCTGTTTCCCACAAGAAATACAGTTATTCACTTTTTCTGACATCCGGTTAAATACTGAGGCAAGAAAAACAAAATGTTCCCCAACGGGTACTTAGCCAACTCTGCTTCGGTCTGAAACTCCGGTTTCGGAAATATTTCAGAACGCCAACCTGCACTCGCAAAACTGCTTCTGCATCGGACCATGCGGCAAAAAAGACTGAGGATATGACGTCGGTCATGCGCATTAGTACCCTGACGTACTGACGTCAGTCTAATGCGCCCTGACCGACGTCAGCCATATACTCTGGTATTCGGGCCGACTGGACAGCGGACTACACCCAATAGTAAGGACTGCAGCAATGGGGGACGAAGAACATCGGAACAGACTCTTGAGAACAGTGGAACCAAAGTTAGCTCTATGCCTAGAAGCTAAATCCAACTTATAATGAGAAATGAAAGTGTGAGGAGTAGCCCAAGTAGCCGCTGCACAAATGGTGTCAATAGGCAGTCTGTCTTGGAAGGCTATAGAAGTAGCCAAAGCTCTGGTGGAATGGGCTTTAGGTTTGTTAGGCAGCTTTTGGTGTCTAATTTCATAAGCAAGGGAAATCAGAGATGTTAGCCATCTAGATAATGATACCTTTGAAACTGAAAGTCCCTTTCTGCCTTCTGCATAAGAGACAAACAGTTGGTCAGATTTTCTGAATTGTTTGGTTCTATCCAAATAGTACCTTAACTGACGATGAACATCTAGCCAATGCAATTTTTGTTCAGACCTGTTAGAATATTCTGGAAAAAACACAGGGAGGTCAATGCTTTGATTCAGGTTAGACGCCGAGGCTATCTTAGGTAAAAAGGACGGGTTGGTTCGTAAATATACCCTGTCCTTATGGAACAACAGATAAGGAGGTCAACAGCTGAGTGCATGAAGTTCTGAAACTCTTCTAGCTGAAGTAATAGCTACCAGAAAGAGTGTCTTCCATGATAGTAATTTTAAAGAACAGGAGGCTGCAGGTTCGAAAGGGGAAAGAATCAAAGAACTAAGAACTAAATTTAGGTCCCAAGGAGGAGGAGGATTTCTTATAGGAGGTCTGAGTAGAAAAACTCCCTTCAAAAAAGCTTTGCAAAGCTTGTGGGACATTATGGCAGACTCTGAAATGCCCACATGAAAGTTAGAAATAGCTGCCAATTGAACTTTAAGAGTAGAAGGAGATGAACCTGCATGGAAGAGTTCAGCTAGAAAATCAAGGACCATTTGGATGGAAGCAGTGAAAAGATCTATGTCCCTTCCTTGAGCCCAATAGGCGAAACGTTTCCACTTACTCAAATCAATCTTCGAGTGGAAGATTTATGGGAAGCTATCAAAATATCTCGAACAGAGTGAGATATTTGAGGAAGCCTGGCTAAGGTTGGAATAGGAGGAACCAAGCAGTGAGGTTCAGAGAGGGAAGGGAGCGATGAAACTGACCCGACTGATGGATCAAAAGATCTGGAACTAGGTCCAGATGCCAAGGTTGCTCCAACAGAAAATGATGTAGAAAGGGGAACCAAACCTGTCAAGGCCAGTAAGGAGCAATGAGGATCAAGCAGGCCTTCTGAGCGATAGCTTTCTGTATCACTTGAGAGATTAGTGGGAAGGGAGGAAATGCATACAGAAGTCCCCGGGCCAAAGTTGGACTAGAGCGTCTCTGCTGGGCTGGCCTGGTAGGAATAGGGTGAAATAATCTCTGCACTTGCTGTTTTGGGGAGTAGCAAAAGATCAGCAAGGCTGACCCCACTTGAGAAAAATTTCTCTCACCACAGAGTCTTTCAGAGACCACTCGTGAGGCATGAGGATAGCTCTGCTCAACTTGTCCGCAATTTGATTGGACTTTCCGGGGATGTGCGTTGCTATCAGAAACCGCTGAGAAGAAATCGCCCATTGCCACAGTCTGAGTGCTTCTCGACACAGGGGTAGGACCTGGTTCCGCCTTGTTTGTTGATATACCACACTACAGACATATTGTCCGTCTGGATTGCTATCGTTCCCAAGGGAAGAGAGTCTTGAAGGGCTTGCAACGCTAAAAGCACTGCTCTCATCTCTAGAACATTTATGTGCAATTGGCATTCGTCTGGTTGCCATGTGCCCTGGACAGTTCTGCCCTGATAATGCCCCCCCCCACCCGATCAGGGAGGTGTCCGTTGTCAAAGTAGCAACGAGGGAAGGTACAAAGGTCTTCCCAATAAGAGCTGAGGGGAAGACATCCACCACAGAAGATGATTTCTGCATGTTTGCGTGATCATAATGGTATGGGACATCGGAAGTTGCTGGTATGACCATTGTGTGAAGAGCATCCATTGAAGGATTCTCATGTGGAACCTGGCTAATGGAAGCAGAGGTATGGCAGCCGCCATAATCCCCAACACTTTCAGAACTAACCTGGCTTTGACTCTGTTGCTGCTGAAGAGGAGTGAGACCAGTTTGTGTATGTCTGCTATTCTCTGATGTGTTAGTCTACAGACATGTTGACTGTGTCTAGATTTGCCTATGAAGGTAATAGTACGACAAGGCGACAAAACAGACTTTTCGCAATTTACTGAAATGCCTAACTTTTGACAAATGCGAAAGGTGTAGTCCCTGGCCATTAGGAGAAGATGCTTGGTGGGAGCTGTGAGGAGCCAGTCGTCCAAATATGGAAACACCTGGAATCCTTGGCGTCTCAGGTGAGAAGCTACCACTGCCATGCATTTGGTAAACACCGGGGCAGTGGTGAGACCAAAGGGCAGGGCCCTGAATTGAAAATGACTGGTTCCCAGCCTGAAGCGGAGGAATCTTCTGGGCGTCTGTTCATTTTATGTGATAGTACGCATCCTGAAGGTCTATAGAGCACATCCAGTTTCCCTTTCCCAAAAGGGGAAGGATGGACTGCAGCATGACCATCCGAAATCTTGTTTTCTTGACTGACTTGTTCAAGATACTGAGATCCAAAATTGGTCTCCAGTCCCCTGTTTTCTTTGGAACTAAAAAGAACCTGGAGTAGATTCGGATCCTTGCTGGTCTGCTGGAACTGGCTGAATTGCTCTTTTGCAAGCAGCTTTGAAATTTCCAAAACTGCAAGATCCCTTTGAGCGGGTGGAACATCTGGAAGGGATTTTTTTGATTGGTTTGGAATGCCAACGAAGGGAATGGAATAGCCTTGAAATGATGGACTGTACCCATTTGTCTTGAGTCAGGGATAGCCAGGCTTCTGGGTACAGTGACAATCTTCCCCGACTGCCTCCGAAGGTGGGCAGTCGGGCAACACCTCAGGGATGCTGAAAAGGGCTTATCAGAGAAGGCTTCTCGATTGCCCTGGTTCTGCGGACCCCCCCTGCCTCTAGGCGGCGTCTACCATTGTTGTTCCCCCTCTGCCTCTGGCGGGAACCGACTCTGTCGTCAGGCGAAGACCCTTGAGATTGTTTGCGGAACCACATTTTCCCACTTTTCTGGCCTTTGGGGTAAGGCCTAGAAGGAGTAGAAAACGGACTCCGGCGGCAGAAAGAGTCTTGCCATCTGTCTCGCATCTAGTCAAGGTTTCTTTCACTTGAGGACCAAAGAGATGATCCATCAAGCGGGAATTAGTGAAAGGCGTTTTAAAGGGTCTGCAAAGTTGCATAGCCGCATCCAGGCATGCCTGCGTAAGGCCACACCTGTCCCTGCGGCCCTGCTCGCTCCATCAGCCGCATAAGAAAGGAGGCATGGAGGAGTTAGCTATGGAGTTCAGGGTAGCCAGCTGGGTGTTCATCTTGTCTTGAAAACCTGCAGCCGTAGGATCCTTCAACATGTCACTCGCTTCTTTGATCAAGTCTCTTTGAAGGCAGTAAAATGGCATAGGTAGTTCAGCGAGCATAGCAAAGGTCGCTGATGAGAACATCCGCTTCCGTACCTGTCCATAGACCTAGATTCTTTGTTAGGGGATGAACAGGCACTGAAGGATCAGCTAGTTCCTTCTTGGTGGCAGCAGCTACCACCATAGCATCCACAGAAACACCTTTTGTGAGAAATTGCTTGTCAGTTGGTGCTGTTATAAATTTGGAGGGTCTCCTGGGGTAGGGTCCACTGAATCAGGAGCCGTCCAAGCCTTCTTGCAACCACCTGCATGAGGGATCAAAGGGGGACACCCAGGAGGTGGAAGGGCGAGAGCCAACGCCTCAAGATACACAGATTCATCCTCCGAAGGGTTAAGGGCTGGCCAATTTCCCTCTGTTTCAGGATCTCTAGAATGTCTGCAAAGAGACATCTTCAGAAGGGGCGTGGGGAACCCTCGAATCCTCTAAATCTGTGTCAGAGGTGACAGACTCAGGTGAGTCTATGTGCTTCCTCTTACACTTTCTCTTCCTAGGGGCTCCCTGCCAATTCAGGAGAGGCCTCGGAAGAGGATGAGATCCCACAGGGGATTCTTGAGGAGCTTGCTCTCTGCGGTCTGGGATGAGGGAGTGAGTCGACATAACCAAAGGCACCCGAAGTGGGAGGCGGACGGAGCCGACTGTGGAGTCGAACAAGGTTCCAACACACTCCGCATGACCTCGAATGCACCCCTGTCAGGCAGAGCCAGGGTCCCCGCTCCAAAAGCTGAGAACCTCCCTCGGCACCGACAGAGATGGCTCGAGGCCGATGTCGAGCCGAACTCACCAGCGCCCGAAGCACCGAGAGGGAGAGGGTCGGACAAGGGTCCGATGCCACTCACCCCTCGAGCCGAGGAAGCCGGCGCCGAGATTCTTCAAAGAAGAAATCGGAGCCGGCGGAGCCGAAGACAAATGTATCGGCTCGGCGCTACCACAGTCTCGGTCCCGAGATGCCCGGCTCCGAGCTCAAAGGAGTCGGAGGAGGAATATTAATTGGAACAAGTTGGGGCATCGACTGATGAGTCGGACTCTGGAGCATTTGGGCCAGCGCCTCGGACTTCAAAGTCTACTCACTACCCCTGGAGGTCGTGATCCGAGAGCCTCGATGACCTGGAGGAGTGAGATCTATGGCTCCGTTCAGACAGCAGGGGAGCGCTGGAGCCGAATGAACGGAGCCAAGGGACGGTGACCTCGATCTCTTTCTAGATGTCGGCTCCGATGGTCTGATCGGAGCCGACCCAAATCTCTAATGCCTCGGCTCGGCGGCCAGGAAACCACGGATACTGCAGTCAAAGACTCATCGGCTCCAGCCGGAGCCGATGAAGCAGCAGGCTTCGAAGCCTTAGGCCTCGACTCTGAAGCTGGAGTCGAGGTCTTAGAAGCCTTAGAAGGTTTCCCCGATGACACAGAAAGGGAACCTTCAGGCTTAATTAAACCCCTCAAAATGAGTTTATTTTTTCTCTCCTACAGGACTCTAGGGCTGAAGCCGTGGCATACAGCACAAGAGTCCTGCAGGTGTAAAGGTCCCAGGCAATACACACAAGAAGTGTGACAGTCTGTCAGAGACATTTTCTGACAGCACGAGTCACACTTCTTGAAGCCTGAGACCTTTGTATCCTTGAACATATTCAAGGAACCGAAGTGTAATCACACACAGAAAACACACACACACAGATTACACTAATAGGGTTCAAAGGGAATTATTTAAACTAAAGGTAAGTTAAATAAGAACTCCCTAATTAAAACACATACACACCCTAAGGATAGGGAAGGAAGGGCCCGAAGGCCTTGGGAAAGAACTATAAGTTCTTTAGAAAAAAAGGGGGCTGGATAAAAGGTAGAAGGGATAATAAGTCCACTACACTAAAGGGAAAGAAAAATACACAGAGCTAGCCTAAGTCTAAGAATTTAAACTAGTCTAACTTTCACTAACCTGGAGCCGGTAGAAAACACACCTCGATCGCTGTAGCGGCAAACGAGATCTGAAGTAACTCACGCCTAGCATTGTGGGATATAGGGGGAGCCTCGAGCCGGTGGAACCAACTCTCGAGCTTTTAGAGTGGCCGAGTCGGAGCCGAGGTCGGCTCCGAACCCATCCAGCAAGAATGAAGGCGAGATAGACAACTTAACATTTTTAGTTTCACTGAAGAAGCAGAATACAAAGGAGCCCTAGTCAATGCCTGCAGTAAGATAGTAATGTCCCGAGGGGGGAACTGGATCCCTGATTGGAAGTCTTAAAAGAAAGGTTTGCTTCAAAAACACTGTGAAAGTTTTTAATGAGGCAGTGAAAGTCTGGTTGTGTCCCACATGGAAATTGGAAATGGCTGCTGACTGGACTTTGATAGTTGAAAAACCAGCACCTTTAGAAACAGCTGTGCCAAGAAATCTAAAATACACAGAACCGAAGCTGAAAAGGGGTCTAAATCTTTAGAGCATTCCCATATGTGGTTCGAAATATAATGCAGTTTCATATTGTGAATCTCTTCCATTTTAAGGTACACTTTCCTGGTATTCACTTTTTTGTTTTAAATTCAAATGAGTGCAGCAGACAGGCTGGCATCTCTGGCCACCATTGAAACTGGAAAAAACATGCAGTCAATTTCTCTCCCGCAAAAAAGAAATCTGTATGTATTGTTCCCACAATTTCCATTTTTTATGTAATTTATTCCTACTCTTTTACAACTTCCTGTTTTTTTCTCTCTGTTACAATATTCACTACTTCAAGTATTGCTGGTTTAGATTTTGGTTTCCATTTTCTTGCAATTGTTTTTTTTTTTTTGGTAGCCACCAGAAAGTACAGTTTTGTACCTACCATAAATGTAGATGTCCGATAGGAATGCATCTGCAGTCTTTACAAATGGGTTGTCCTGTCGTCAGGCAGCCCTTCGGTCGGCCGGATTCCAAAGTCTGGGTCTGGCCTCGGCTGGTGTCGCACTTCACCCGACGTCATAGCTGCAGTTATTCGGGTATAAAGGCATCAGCCGACGCCATTTTCCTCAGTGTTTCTTGCCCCAGATGCCAGGTGCCCTCTTGGAAGGCTAAATTTGGATAAATGCCAATGATTCCAAATAGTAGAGAGCAAACACAAAAAATAAGCATGTATGTACATATATACAAACAAATACACCATAATAGATCCCCAAGCTAGCTGAAGGCTGGCAAATACCCTAGGAGTACCTCAGAGGGAAGGTGGGTGGGTAATCCTGACTGCAGATGCATTCCTATCGGACATCTACATTTATGGTAGGTACAAAACTGTACTATGTCCTTCAAGGATGCATCTGCAGTCTTTAAATGGGTAGAATACCATAGCTAAACAAGGGAGGAGGAAAGAGTAGAGATTATGGTGTAGCTAGGATCCCTTGCAAAACAGCAGTGGCAAAACCTGCTCGGGATCTAGAGTATAAAGGTAAATTGTAATGCTTGGCAAATGTATGCACGGAGGTCCAAGTAGCAGCCTCTATAATGTCCTTGGTAGCCACTCCTCGTAAGAAAGCTGTGGTAGTGGCTGTAGCCCTTGTGGAGTGAGGCCTGATGTTCTCTGGAGTTTTCTTTCCATGGTAGGAGTAACAAAATCTAATGCAATTTCCTATCCATTTGGAGATTGTCTGTTTTGAAATTGGTTTTCCTTCCTTTCCTGTGGCATATGCTACCAGAAGCTGGTCAGTTTTCTATTGGACTTAGTCCTGTCCAGGTAGTAGCGTAACTGTCTGTGTACATCCAAGGTATGCAAAGTCTTTCTCCCTGTTCTGTGGGTTTGGGAAGAATGTAGGTAGGTGGATAGCCTGATTTAATGACACTCTGGATACCACCTTAGGCATAAATGTAGGATTTGTTCTCATGGACACTCTATCTTGATGGAAGATCAGGAAGGGTTGCACTGCCATTAATGCCTGTAGTTCAGAGACCCTTCTTGCTGAAGTTATTGCCAGCAGGAAAGCAGTCTTCCAGGATAAGTATTGTAATTCTGCTGTTGCTGCTGGCTTGAAAGGAGGAAGTGTCAATTTTTCTAGCACAAAGTTCAAGTCCCATGCTGGCAATGGTGGTTTCCTGGGAGGTTTTACATTTTTTATTCCTCTCAGAAACTGTCTGAGCAGGGGATGAGAGAAGACAGGAGGATCCAAGCTGTATTGTGCTGAAATAGCTGATGCATGTATCTTGATGGAAGAATAGGACAGGCCTGTGTGGAAGAGCTCTGCCAAGTACTCCAGGATGTTGGCCATGTTTACCCGAGTCACATCTTCTTCCTTTGCAGTACTCCAAATGAGATATCTTTTCCATTTTGCTGCATAATTCTTTCTTGTTGAAGGTCTGCGAGCCTCCAGGATTATGTCTTTAACCCTTTGGGATAAATTTGGGTTAATTGCTGTTATGTAATGTTCCAGGCAGTTAGCTGCAGAGTTTTCAGGCTTGGATGCAGGATGTTGTAGTTGTTCTGTGTTAACAGTAATGGGATCAGGGGTAGTGTCCATATTTGTTCCCGAGACATGCTCCTCAGCAATGGGTACCAATGTTGTCTTGGCCAGTCTGGAGCTATCAGAATGATCCTTGGACGGTCCTCTTTGATCTTCAGAAGCACCTTGTGCATCAAAGGAAGTGGTGGAAATGCGTATGCTGTCAGGTTTTTCCAACTGAAAGATAGGGAGTCCACCTTCCAAGCAAGTGGGTGGTATGTCCTTGTGCAGAATTTCTTTAGCTGGTGATTGAATGGGGATGAAAACAAGTCTATTTGTGGTAATCCCCTTTCCCTTGTGATGGCTTTGAAGATGTCCGGATGAAGCATCCATTCGTGGGCATCTGTGGTTGTTCTGCTTAATATGTCTGCTAGAATGTTTTCTTTTCCCGGTACAAAAATTGCTTGTAACTGAATGTTGTAGCTCAGGGCCACATCCCATAGGTCCAGTGTCAGCCGGCATAGAGGATATGAATGGGTGCCTCCCTGTTTGTTGATGTACCACATAACTGTGGTGTTGTCTGTCCTTATCATCAACTGACCTTCTTGGAGAAATGGTCTGAATGTCTGGATTGCCAATTTTACTGCCAGCATTTCCTTTAGATTTATGTGTAGGCGCAGCTGGTCTTGAGTCCATAAGCCTTGTATGCACTTGCCCTGCATGTGTGCCCCAACCGAGGTCTGAGGCATCTGTCGTGATGGTTTGGCTTGGTTGGCTGTTGCAGAAGGGCAATCCTGTGTTTGATTGACAGGCCTGAGCCCACCATAGGAACTCTTGTTTCAGGCATGGGATTATTGGGATTTTGGTTTCTAGGCTGTGCTTGTGTTGGGACCACAAATTCCTTAGGTACCACTGAAGCTTTCTCATATGCAGTCTGGCATGAGGGACCAGAAGTATGCAGGATGCCATGAAGCCTAGAGCTTGCAGTACTTTTCTTGCAGTTAGGTGGTTCTGCTTTGTTAATGCCAAGAAGTAGAGAGGCAGTTGCTCTTTCTTTTCTGCAGTTAGGAATGCCATTTGTTTTGATGTGTCCAGCTCTGCACCCAGAAAGGTTATTCTTTGGGATGGAATCAGCCTTGACTTTTTTATATTGACTGTATATCCCAAGGCTTGCAGCAGGTAAATGACTCTTTGTAAGTCTTCTGCTAGCTTGCTTTTGTTGTCTGCTTGTATCAGGCAGTCGTCCAGGTAGGGATAAATTTGGATTCCCTGAAGTCTGCAATGAGCAATTACTGATGCCAGGCATTTCGTGAACACTCTGGGCAGTAGATAAGCCAAAGGGCAATGCTGAAAATTGATAATGCTCTGATCCTGCAAGAAATCTGAGGTATCTTCTGCAAATTGGTCTTATGGGGACGTGCAGGTATGCCTCCTTGAGATCTAGAGTTACCAGCCAAGACTCCTTGCCCAGCATGGGAAGAAGCTGCTGTAGGGTCAGCATTTTGAATTTTGGAACAATAAGGAATGTGTTTAAAGCGGACAGGTCTAGAATGGGTCTCCATTTGTTTTCTTTTCTTGGTACCAGGAAGAGTCTGGAGTAAAATCCCTTTCCTTGCTCCATAGATGGTACCTTTTCCACAGCTCTCATTCTTAATAGCTGAGATATTTGTTTTAGAGCTTCTGTCCTTTGAGTAGGTGGTAGGTTTGGCATTCCTCTCTTCCCTGGTAGAGTATGGAAATGGAACCTGTAACCTTGGTCTATAGTTTGCAAAATCCATTTTTCCCTTCTGATGCAATGCCAGTTTTTTGAGAATAAGGTTAGTTTTCCGCCTAAGGGTGCTTCTAGTTGTTCCCTGGTAGGCGGTGCCACTGTCAAGTCACTGTGATTGAGTTGTTGTAGTGGTGGTGGCTGTGTCCGTGCCTCGCTGGTTGTTACCTTGCCACTGGCGTCCCCTGTAGGCACCCCTGGATTGGTTTCTGCCTCTTGAACGCCTATTCCTGCCTCTCTGAGCCTTAGAGGAGTCGGAAAGGACCAATTCTTGGATGGCCAGTTCCTGCTAAACCTTGGAGGTTGAACCTGTAAGAAATCTTTCACCGTTTGTACAGATTTCGCCTTCTCTTCCATCTTTTTTAGCACCTGCTGAGCAGGGGAACCAAATAAATTGACCTTGTCCATGGGTGCATCCAAAAGCTTTGATTTGACATGGTCTGGTAATGCCTGTTCTTTCAACCATGCATGTCTCCTGATAACTGTGCCAGTCATGGCTGATCTAAAGGAAGCCTCCAGTGCATCATAGCCACATTTTAAAGAATGGTTACTAACCTGCTGTATGTTATGTACCATTTCCTGGACATATTTTTTATCTAAAGATTCTTCAGAGGAAAGCTTTTTAGTTAACTGGTCAAGCATAAACTCTTGATATTGAATCATATGAAATTGGCAGTTCAAAGCCCTAGCTGACAAGGTAGCAGAAGTGTAACTTTTTTACCCCATCTCTCTAAGGACCTGGATTCCCTTTCAGAGGGGGGGGGGTTTAGTAGAAGTAGCAGCTACAGCTTTAGGGCCCTGGGCGATGGTCTCTGGATCTGCAAAAGAAGCCTTGTATAAATGGTGATGAGTGTCCGGGACCCTGTAGAACCTATCGGGCTTAGCAGGAGCCGGAGGTAATGAATCAGGGGCAGTGCAAGCATCATTAAATGCATCATCTACAACAGAAAGAACTGGAGGTATAGCTAAAGGCCTATGTTGTGGCAAATGTAGAAAGGTTCTAAGCCTTTTTCTGGAGTCTGAAAAATCTTGGCCCTGCCACTGAAATTGTTCCCTCATAGCATGCAAGGTTTCCCCAAAGGAAAATTCCTCAGGTGGAGAGGCTGAAGGAATGGACTCTTCAGCATCAGAGTCTTCGTAAGGAGAATAAGAAGCCTCAGGAAGGTCTGTATGTTCTGATTCATCAGAGGAACCATCAGTGGATACTGGTTCAGGGGGCTCTGCTCTAGGTCTCTTTTCTGGAGGTGGGAGAGAGGACCTGTCTGGATGAGGCTGGGATCCACGAATTAAGTTAATTAAATCCTCAGCCAAAGATAGCATATGAGAGCTAGTGCTGGGCCTGTGAGAGGGGGGTTTGGCAGGCACAGATTTTGAAGCTTTGGCTGCTTTAGCCCTGGCAAAGGCCTTAATAGACATGGCTGCAGGAGGCCTAGCAGCTCCACGTGCAGGGGTTGAAATATCCAGGGGAATTGTGTCTGATAATTCCTGAGAAACCGCAACAGAAGGCTGGATTTCAGAAGCAGATTCTACCAGGTTAGAGGAGGCCTCGGTAGAAGGCATGGTTTCGGCTGGAGAAAGAACCGCTTGCTCGGTTTCGGCCAAAACCGAGACACTCGCGGTTTGCTTAATCGCGGTTTCGGCCGAGACCGCGGACCGCGAGTGTCGGTCCTTTTCTTTTAGTTTTTTGGAAATTTGCGTTGTCGGAGGATCCGACGGCATAATGTAGGCAAAATCAGAGCCGAAAATTTGTTCAGCAAACTCCGACTGATGTCTAAGCGTCCGTCGGTTAAAAGAAGCGCAGGCTAGACAAGCTGCTACGTCGTGGTCTGGGCCTAAGCAATGTATACAGTAGGAGTGGAAATCTTTATGAGGTATTTGTTTCCCACAAGATAAACAGTTATTCACTTTCTCTGACATCGGCTGAGGCAAGAAAGAGTCCCCAACGGGGTACTTAGCTTTTAGAAGTCTTCAGTAGTATTCGGTAGTAGTAATCTCTGGATCTGACCGACCGGCACTTGCGAACAGCTTCTGCTTCGGGCGCCACGCGGCAAGAAAGACTGAGGAAAATGGCGTCGGCTGATGCCTTTATACCCGAATAACTGCAGCTATGACGTCGGGTGAAGTGCGACACCAGCCGAGGCCAGACCCAGACTTTGGAATCCGGCCGACCGAAGGGCTGCCTGACGACAGGACAACCCATTTGTAAAGACTGCAGATGCATCCTTGAAGGACATTTAAACTTATCAAGGCCTTATTGTGTCTAGGTAATTCAGATCCTATATCCCAAGTCAGAAAAATAATTGCCTTAGTTAAACTTATTTGCCCAGTATTCACAAAGTCTGCCAACTAATTACATTCCTAAAACATGTTCTTGCTAACTCTTTCTTCCCCATCATACCTCAAACATTTGATATCTACCAGATGAAAAATTATTTGGAGTCTTCTTGGGCAGGGTACAAAAACAGCTATGCAAACACTTCCAGGCAAAAATCCTAAATCTTCTGGACTTTGTTGCATATTTGGAAGCAATACATGTATCCTTCCATTATTTCTTTGTGAACTGCATATCTAATCTCTCTTCCCAATATTTTCTGACGTCTTCTATATCATTCCTATAGTTACTGTGCCATATTGTATATGCCCTACTAATTATCCCCTTCTTAACAGCAACTTATGTTCTAGTCAATTAAAAACTCAATCAGTGCAGGTCTTTCGTTTAGGATTCCCCTATCCCTTTCTCTCTGTCTATATACAGATATCAATTCATGGCAGGGAAGGTGATCATTAGCCTGCAATCCAAATATCTTTTTAGCATTTTCCCATTATGTTACCTTTCCTTCTATAATAATTTGTTCCCGATACTTTGGTTCCTTTGCTCACATCTTCCAGTAAATTCCAGCCCCCTCTTGTCTATTCTCTGTACCCCTAATTGTAGTCAGTCCTATCAGCAGAATCTTTCTACACTCCAGTGTTGGCTTAGTTCTTTGTATGCTTTCTACGACTTTATGCTTGTTTCTGCCTGCAAATCCTTATATTTTATGACTTTGTGTCTCTCTGTACATAAGACAATTTAATCAGTGGGTGTGGCAATTTCAATCATCAATGCTAGTTTTGTCTTATTTTCATGGACCACTACATCCGGTTTTCTAGCATCCGTCTTTTGAACGGTTAGTAATGGGTGATCCCACGTGATATAGATTTCATCATTTTCTATGATGCTTTGTAGCTCATTATTTCAGTGTTTTTCAGCCACTTCAATACCATAATGTTTGCACAATCCCCAGTGCAATAGTCTTGCCACATTATTATGTCTTTCAGTATGCAGTCCTTCTGCCTTTAGTATGTCACAACCAGCAACGAGGTGTGCAACGGTTTCCAACTCTGTTTTACAAACCTACATTTGCCTGTTTCTCCCATATATTCTATGGATTTTGTAAACCAATGTGTACGTAGCCCACTATCTTGGGCCATCAATATTAACCTTTCATCTCTTGGTTTGAATTCATCTCTTCTTAACCATTCCTGCTTTCGATCCTGATCAACATGAGGTACTTCCAGAAGTTTTCTATGCTTGCAACTATATTTATGCATTTTCCACATTTCTTGCCTTCCCATCTGGCCCTTCACCTTATATTCTTTCTTTTTATTTCTGACACATTCAGTTGCTGCCTGATTTTTATCTACTTCTGGTTTGATTTCCATTCCTGCTTGACACTAATATGTTTCTGCTAGATTAAGCAAAGAAGTCAACTTAGATTTATTCTCCTCATGTTTCAAAACTTTCACTACCACTTGGGTCTGTGTGCAGCCCAGGATTGCAGATCTAGGATGGTATAGTGGTGCAGTGGTTGTACTGCTGCCTCACAGCAAGAGGTTCTCCGGTTCAATTCTCTGCTGTGGTGCTTTCTGTGCGGAGTCTACGTGTCCTCCCTGCATCCATGCAGGTTTCTTCCAGGTGCTCCCGTTTCCTCCCACATTACAAAGACGTGTCTGGACCGTTTCTCCCTGGGCCTCCGCTGCAAACTGGCTTCATTCCAAGTCAGACTTTCCCGGTAAACAAATGTTAAATACATAACTAAATCTATACATGCAATCAATTTAAAGGAGGACCATCCCTCCTTCGGAACGAGGTATATATAATCTTGTTATGCCCTGATTTTTATAAATCATCTGGTGAGCATGAAGCATCCTTCTTGTTTTCCTATCTAACCTATCCAACACATTTTGGGGCCAGTCAATCACTCCAAAACTGTAAGTTAGGACAGGAAGAGCAAATTGGTTTATAGCTTTAATTTTGTTCCTAGACGTCAATGCTGTTTTCAGGATTAATTTAAATCTTCTAAAGTTTTCCTTACTAAGTTTTATTCACATTTGCTCATGTTTTATTGTTCATCCTTCATTAATCCCCAAATATTTATACAGTGCCTCTTGTTCAAGTTTTTTTATATCACATTCTGGTCCCAAACTGAAGTTTTCTTGGTGCTGCAGTTTTCCTACTTTAACGGTTGCTTTTGCACATTTATCAAGACCAAATGACATTCTTATATTAGCTGAAAAAGTTTAGACAGTTTGCAGTTGTGCTTTCAGTTCCTCATCTCACGAGCTATGCAGTTTTAAATCGACAGAGAAGATGAGAAGTCTTTACACTTTTTGTTTTCTAGGAGCCAAATTATAGCCATGGCCTAAGCTGTTAAGTAAACAGCTTAATGGGTTAAGGGCAAGACAGAATAGCAGAGGTGACAAAGAGTCAACCTGGAATATCCCCCTTTGAATTTTTATCCCTAAGATAATAATTTGTCCTCTATCATGGCTTAATTGCAAAGTGGTCTGCCACTGTTTCATTTTACTGTAATATACTCTATCAGTGTAGGATGTATCTTATACATTTTTAAGCACTCTTTTATCCATGAATGTGGGATACTATTACATGCTTTTTTTAGTCAATCCATGCCATACTTAGATTCTAACCCTTTTCAGTTCTCCACTATGACTTTAACAGCAAATGATCCTTTGTTCCATAGGACTTTCTTTTATTCCCCTTTTGTTCTATTGCCATAATTGAGTTTTCTTCTAAATGTTTCTAAACTATGTTGGTATCAACTCTAGTGTATAGTTTACATGTTGTCGGAAGGCAAGTCAATGGTCTATAATTTTTGGGTAGCTTGTAAGTTTACTCTTAAGTAGAAGCATTGTTTTTCCTGTTGTTAGCCACGTTGGTGTCTGTTTGGGGTGCGCGTATAAATAGTTCTTACTCATGGCCATATCTTTGTGCAAAGATGTTAATATTATTAACTAGAAATTAGGTACTGCATCTGGGCCTGGGGTTTTCCAATTAGAGGCTTTTCTTAATTATGCTTAAATCTCTCTGGCTATTACTTCATCCCATTTCATATCCTGTACTTCTAAACTTATTTTTTCTTTTACTTCTTCAGTCCTTTTAGCATCTTTGTTATGTTCCACAGGATCTTCATAAATACTTCTCCCAATTATCTATTTTTTTCTTTTTTTGGGGGTCTTTCAATTTCTTTAACCTTGTTTCACAATTCTCTATAAAACTTTTTTGGGTCATCAGTAAATTGCTTATTTTGTATTCTTCCTTTAGATTTATCTGCGTATCTTCTAAGTTTTTCCACTTGTGCTGAGGTTTTTATAATAATAATAATGATAACAATAATAATATATGACTGCAGTTATTCTCCTTAAGGATCTGCATCCAAAATTCCATTCTTTTCCTTATTTCTTGAATTACCCCTTCCCCCACTCCATCATCAGCCATTGCCACTTTGAACTGTATGTTATGTAGGAAAGCCTTAATTGTGTAGCTCTGAAATATCCCTTCAAAGCAGGTAATCCTAAACCTCCTTCATAACTCGATACTAGGCTATCGCCCCTAGGGCATATACAAGCATAGCCAAAAAGGTACCCTGGCTTTTGCCAACCAAGAAAATTATTTTCCTGTGCCCCTGTCAAGCAGAGCCACAGAAGTGATCCCTGGGGTGAATTTCCCATCTCCCATCCAATCATCAAGATTTTTCTTGAAGAGTCCTAATGAGGAGCTTTGTTCGATATAGATAGGTAGTTTGTTCCAGAGTATGGGAAGTCTCTGCGATAGGAATCTATCCCTCCAGCATGTTCTGTTTATTTTGGCGACAAGGTTTAAGTCCCTAGCGTGTGTAGCGCGGAGGGATTGGGATTTCTTTAAGTGGAGCATGTCCAACAGCTCTGGGTTTGAGATAGCTTTGTATGTTAGGCAGAGATCGCCTCTGAGTAGGTGATATGCGACGGAGTAAAGCTGGAGTTTTTTGAGACAATCTGCATAGGGCATCTGTTTGAGGCCGGTAATTCTCTGTGAGGATGTCTTGTGAGGTACATACCAAAAGGGGCATTGCACTCTATAATGGGTCTAATAAGTGACGAGTAGAGGGGAACAATGGCCTTTTTTTCCTGGATGAGAAACCTTTTGTGATGAGGTGTGCCATGTAGAAGGATTTCCTGACTACTTTGGCAATGTGATAATCAAAGAAGAGACTACTGTCCACCTGTGTCCCAAGGTCTCTTATCACACTTTCGGTGTTAAGTAGACTACCGCCTATGTGGTAGTTCATGGGTACAGAGTTTTTACCAAAGGGGGTGACAATGGACTTTTTGGCATTGAGCTTGAGGCCATGGCTTTGACATCAGGCATCTGTTTCAGTGAGGCCCTTTTGTAGGATGTCCACATCGTTGGGAGTTTCAATTATGGCTCCTAGTTTGCAGTCATCTGCGAACTTAGTTAGCCAAAGACCTTTTGTGTTAGCCTGTACATTAGAAAAGTAGACACCAAACAGGAGAGGACCCAGGACTGAACCCTGTGGTACTCCACGGTACTCCACTTGTCACTGGTCTGAAGTTGGATTTGGAGTCTGCTACTTTCAGTGTGGGTTCTGTCAGTGAGCCAGTTGGCAACCCATCTTGTGACATAGGGATTTATACCTAGTTTAGTGAATTTATCTAATATTTCAGAGAGGGGGATGGAGTCAAAAGCCTTCGCGAGATCTAGATAGGCTGTGTGAACCACCTTACCCTCATCTACGGCTTTTGGGACTGTTTCAAATAAGTCTATCAGGTTTAGGAGACATGATCTGCCTTTTACAAACCCCGAACTGGGTGGGATCCAGAGTTTGGAGTTTACCAATGTCGTTGTTTATAAGTTCCATGATGATACGTTCCATGGCCTTGCAGACAAGGCTCGTTAGGCTAATGGGGTTGTAGTTCCTGGGGTCCGTGGTGGCTCCCCCTTTGTGGAGTGGGATAACTGTCGCTGTGCGCCATTCAGTGGGGACAAAGCCTGAGGTGAGGCTATGACTGAACATGCTGCTTTGGTGGGGTGCCAGTTCATTCTGTAGTTCATGTAGAAAGCAGCCTGGGATGTTGTCAGGTCCCATGGATGCTGTGTTCTTGGCTTTGGAGAGTGTACTTTTTTACTTGTGCAGCCGTGATTACAGGAACTTTGCATTCTTCCAGTATAGAGATGGGGACCTTTAGGGGGTGAGGGGGGTAAAGTTAGCACTGAACCTATCTGCCAGGATGTTGGCAATATCAGTTGGTTCTGTATATTTAGTGCCATTGTGCTGTAATTCAGAGCAGAATTGAGTGTTGCCACTGAAATTCTTCACATAGCTATAGAATGCTTTGTGGTTGTCTTTAGAATCAGTAGTGATTTTGTTTTTATAACTTGCTCTGGAGGATTTTATGAGGGATCTCAGCTTCTTACTGAGGCTGGTCAGGGAGTTCCTCCAATCATGGGATTTTACTCTTTGCCACTTCTGTCTTAAGAAGCGTGAAGTTTGACTTGGAAACATTTTTTATGGTGGTTTCCCTAATGGGGGGATGGGGAGGAAATGTGGATGTCTAGGGTGATTAGCTTGTGGTCGGATCTGACCAACAAGGAATTGACTTCTGGTGTGGAACACCGGTCACCCATGTTGGTAATGACCAGGTCTAGGATATTGCTGCCCTGGTGGGGGTGTGGATAAGCTGATCCAAGGCGTTGGAATTTATGAATTCCATAAAACACTGAGCAAAAGAGTTGTTACATGAGTAGTTTTTCCAGTTAATGGTGGGGTAGTTGAAATCGCTCATTATTAGGGTGTCGGGTTGTACCCTAATATTTTCCAATGCATCAAGAAATGAGGAGTGGGAATCCTGGGGCATGGTGGGGGATCTGTAGCAAGTTACAATTTGGATTGCGGTCTTGCCCAGAGTTAGTTGCACTTGGATAATCTTGGATACATTATGTTGAGCAACTAGCTTGGAGGTGTGGGTATCCTTAATAAATATGGACACGCCTCTGCCTTTAGTGTTTCAGTCAAGGTTAGGTGGCCAAAAGGTGTGGTATGAATTATAGCCTGGTAATGCAGTGGTGGTCTCTGGAGCCCTGAACCAGGTCTCTGTCACTGCATAGATATCGATGCTCTCCATTTTAAGGAGTGCCTCGAGTGACTGCATTTTGAAGATTAGACTTCTAGCATTGTGTAGCATTACCCTCAGATTTTGCTTGCTTGCACCTGTTACGGTGGTGAATCCGTCATTTGAACCTTGCCTAAAAAAGGCACTATAGGGGTGGCAAGAGCCTTAGTCAGTATCCAGAATCCCAAGGGCAACAGGTGCAGCCAATCTCTGGCAAAGCATCGTGGTCTGTCGACCATGTTATCCCAGACAGACGGATACTGGATCCCCTTAGAATGACACCAGAAGCTTAGCCAATTGTTGAAGTCAATCATTTTGTCCTTGTACTGCGGTATCATTCTGGGTGATGGCAGGATGCTACTCAGGGCTAGGGTCATACCTGCCTGGGCTACAAGATCGGAGAGCTCCTGCATGTCTCTTTTCATGTAGTCCAGGGAGGTACATCTCAAGTCATTCACACCAACATGGGCAATGACAGAGTCATATTTGTACTTGTGGAGTGACCTGAGTGCATGCATTATGTGGCGGATCCTGGCACCAGACAGGCAGCTGACAGTAGCTTTCTCCTTGTTTAGCCTTGTGAGTGGAACATCAGTGTGCCTAACTATAGAGTCACCTATGACTAGAGTGTTGGGCAGCTGTTATTATATGGGCTGTGGTTGAGTGTCACACTGAGTTTGTGGGCTATGTGTCATTTGGGTTGTGTTGGTGGTGGAGGTTGCTTGCATTTCTGCTTTGGAGGTCTCTGTTGCTTGAGCTGATTTTTACTGAGAGCCTCTGCGAATGTAGGTGTGTGTTTTGTGTTGTTATATGTATGTTTGGTGGTGTAGGTTTTCAGGGACTATGTGATGAGTGAGGTGTGGTGCAAGTGTTTACCTTCTCCTTTTGACTGTCAAGTCCAGTCTTGGGTGAAGACAGCTTTGCTTCCAGTTTGGCTATATAAGTACATCTCTCATAGGTTGTAGTGTTGGGTGGTAGGAGGAGAGGGTTTGTACATGAGGCAATTACTGCATTGCCTTGGGAGCATCAACTTATCCCACTTTTGCCATCTTCCCCTCCCAAATAGAATCCTTCAACTCTTTATTAAATTTCTCCTCTGGTTGATAAAAATATGCATCTGCCTTTATTATCTTTTTCCCTCTTCTATCATTACTGGAGCTTCTCAAGCAACTAATACAAGTACTACTCTTTTCCTTTGTCCCTGATATTCTGCAAAACATCCATCCTAAAATCCTTTCCTTATCACATTCACATGCTCAGATCTTTCCAAATCTGTTTCCTGTAGCATTACTATTTGCACTCTGCATTTCTCAACACAATTAAGTATTCTCTACTTTCTGTCTATAGCAGTGAGGAATCACATTCCAAGATAACATGGAAGGCATTACTATTATGTTAAGAAGTCACTATTACCACCTATTATACAGTAAACTCTCAGTTAACCAACACCCATGGGGATCGGTAGATGCCGGATAACTGCAGTTTTTGGTTGCTTAAGAGTTACTATTAAAAATAGGCCTTACTAATACTGTACCATATACTATTTGTTTGGTTTGACTTGTTCTCAGTTTGGGGACAGAAGACTGAATTTATTCCTATCTTCCTTTTAAAAACTCAAACTCTAAAAACATAGGTATGTTTCTGTGGGTGGGGAGGGTGGAAAAACAACTCATGAAAATTGTAGTGCATTTTCTATTACTTTTTTGTCAGTTGCTTGAGTTCTGGTTAACTCAGAGTTTACTGTATATGGCAGCTTTTTAAATGTCTGATTCTAGCTTTTGTGATGCACGCACCCATTAATGTTTGGCAGATTAATCCTTTATATATATTTTTTTCTTATCATTAACATTGGAACCTATGTCACATTTTACAAGACTTTTTGTTTTAATAATAACCATATATGTTTTTAACAAGGAAATGGGAAAAAAGTACAGTTGTGTACACTTACCATAAATGCAGATGTTCGAGTGTATTCACTGTTGCAGTCATTACATTTGGGTAATCCTGCTGGCAGGTTGCCCTCAGTCAGCCTGAATTAAAAAGTCCTGGGTCCTGCGTCGGCTGCTGTCGCCCCTTCCCTGACGTCAGGTCGTCAGGGGTATAAAAGAAGCAGCCGACACCATTTTCTTTAGTTTTTCTTGCCCCAGATGTCAAATGCCCCCTAAAAGGGTAGCCAAAATGTATATATATATATATATATATATATATATATATATATATATATATATGTCGACTAATGACAGCACGATTCCCGACAGGATATTCACCGACGTGAGATGACCGACAGGTAAGTTTACCGACAGGGTTATTTGCCGACAGTGGAAAGACCGACAAGGGAATGTGCGATCGCGACCCGGTAAGTGTGCGATGGTGGAGTTAGGGCGGTCAGGTAAGTGCTCGAGATTGTGGGATGTCGGGTTAGGCTGTGGGAAAGGTGAGTGTGTGTTTGTGTCGGAGGTATGGTTGGGTAAGGTAAGTGTGTGTTAGTGAGGGACTGTAGTTTAGGGCGGGTTAAGTGAGTTAGGGTTAGGGTGCAGGTAGGTGATGTGTGCGTTAGTGTTGGAGCTTGGGCTAGGGGTGGGTTAAGTGAGTTAGGGTTAGGATGCAGGTAGGTGATGTGTGCGTTAGTGTCGGAGCTTGGGCTAGGGGAGCTTGGGCTAGGGGTGGGTTAAGTGAGTTAGGGTTAGGGTGCAGGTAGGTGAAGTGTGCGATAGTGTCGGACCTTAGGGTTAGGGTTTGGGTCAGGGCTAGTGTGTATGCTATGTAGTGTAGTGTGTTGTTTACTTTCCGTGTGTCGGTGTAATGATGTTCGGTGTTTTGAGTTGTCGGGTTTGTGTGATGTCGGTTATTTGGCGTCGGTGAGTTTTGTGTTGGGGAATCGTCGTGTCGGTGTTTAGTAGTAGACCCATATATATATATCTAACAATACATGCACCAATATAAACTTTACCTTCATCTACAAGCAAATACACCATATAGGTTGTATAAATCAGAGAAGGAAAGATAGGTTCCATCAGAAGAAAGGTGGATGGTGGGTGGGTAACCTGGACTGCAACAGTGAATACACTCTAACATCTACATTTATGGTAATTGTACACAACTGTACTATGTTCTTCGTGTTTCACTGTTGCAGTCATTACATTTGGGTAGAGTCCCAAAGCTATGGTTGGGAGGCTGGAGCTAAACAGCATTAGGAACGGCTATGAAGCCCTACAGAACTGCAGTGGCAAAGCCTGCCCTGGATTTAGAGTAGAGTGGCAGATGATAGTGCTTTGTAAAGGTGTGCACTGAACTCCAAGTAGCAGCCTCTAAAATGTCCTTGGTTGGTACTCCCCTGAGAAAAGCTGCTGAAGTGGCTGCAGCTCTGGTTGAATGTGGCCTAATGTCCTTAGGCACTGGCTTACCATGGTGTAAGTAGCAGAAATTAATGCAGTGGCCTATCCACTTTGAAATAGATAGCCTTTCCTTGTGATCCTGCAGCATATGTCACTAGTAATTGCTCTGTCTTTCTGAAAACTTTGGTTCTGTCCAAGCAGAATCTAAGCTGTCTGTGTATGTCCAAAGAATGCAGAATTCTCTCCCCCTTGTTCTGTGGATTTGGATAAAAAGTTGGCAGATGAATAGTTTGGTTAAGAGCCACACTGAACACCATCTTAGGCATAAATGCTGGGTTTGTCCTCAGACAGACCCTGTCTGGATAAAACACGATAAAAGGTTCCACAGCCATGAGTGCCTGTAGCTCTGAAACTCTTCTTGCAGAAGTTATTGCTAGGAGCAGAGCTGTTTTCCAAGACAAAAACGTTATATCAGCAGTAGCAGCTGGCTCAAAAGGAGGCAGGGTGAGTTTTTCGAAGACATAGTTGAGGTCCCATGCAGGCAGTGGTGATCTCCTTGGAGGCCTTACATTTTTGGCTCCTCTGAGGTACTGCTTTAATAAGGGATGAGAAAAGATTGGTGGCTCTGTATCGTAATGAGTTGAAATGGCAGAGGCATGAATTTTAATAGATGAAAAAGATAGGCCTTTGTCAAGCATCTCAGTTAAGTATTGCAAAATCTGAGGAATATTTGGCACTGCTGTATCAGTTCCTTGTGCCTGGTTCCAAGCACAAAATCTCTTCCATTTTCCAGCATAAGATTTTCTAGTACTAGGCCTTCTGGCTTCCAAAATGACATCCATCACAACTTTACTGAAAGATGCGTTTTGTATGACTACATTATCCGCCATGCTGCCAGGTTTAAAGTCCTGAGTTGGCTGTGCAGGATGTGATTGTTTTGCTGGGACAGTAGATGAGGTTTTTGAGGTAAGGTCCAAGCTGGGCATTGAAACAAGTTCCTTAGGATTGGATACCAGTACTGGCGGGGCCAGTCTGGGGCAATCAGTATCATCTTTGGCTTCTCCTGTCTGACCTTTAGGAGTACCTTGGGGAGGAGAGGCAGTGGGGGAAAGGCATACACTGATAGGGCGTCCACTTTCCATGCTTGACTGTGATAAGTCCTTGTGCAGAATCTTTTTAGTTGGTAGTTGTGAGGGGAGGCAAACAGATCTATGTCCAGGCATCCCCATTTCCTTGTTATCATGCTGAAGACTTGTGGATCCAGCTGCCACTCATGGAGATTCATGAGGTTTCTGCTTAGTTTGTCTGCTAGAGTATTTTCCCTTCCTGGCAGGAAGTGTGCCTGCAGATGTACTTGGTAAGTCAATGCTATGTCCTACAAAGTCATGGCTAGTCTGCAAAGGGGGTAAGAATGTGAACCCCCTGCTTGTTTATATGCCACATGACCGTGGTGTTGTCTGTCTTTATCAGTAGTTGTCCCGGATGAAGCAGGTCCTTGAAGGCTGTCAGGGCATTTTGAACAGCTAGCAACTCTTTATGATTGATATGTAGATGCATTTGGTTTGAGGACCATGTGCCCTGAATGCATCTTTCTGCCATGTGTGCCCCCCCAGGCATAATCTGATGCATCCGTTGTTAGTGTCTGCCTGGCTGGGGGTAATGTGAATGGCTGTTCCTTGTTTTGGTGACAAGCCTTTGCCCACCATTGAAACTCCTGTTGCAGGCAGGGAATGTGAGTAATCATTGCTTCCAGGCTGTGGCAATGCTGAGTCCAAACACTTTTTAGGTACCATTGAAGTTTCTTCATATGCAGTCTTGCATATGGAATTAGTAGGATGCAGGATGCCATGAAGCCCAAAGCCTGCAGAATTTTTCTTGCAGATAACTGGGCCTCTGTTGCCAACATTTTGAAATAAGTAGTCAGTTGCCTTTGTTTGTCTGGCGTGAGATAAGCCATCTGGGCAGTTGTATTTAAGCTTGCACCCAGGAATATTATCTCTTGAGAGGGTACTAGTTTTGATTTCTTTTCATTGACTGTGTACCCTAGGCATGTTAGAAGTCTTTTCACAAACGCCAGATGCTGAAGAAGAATGTCCTTGTTCTCTGCTTGAATTAGACAGTCGTCCAAGTAAGGATATATTTGTATTCCTCTGTCTGCAGAATGCAATTACTGGTGCCAGGCACTTTGTAAAGACCCTGGGCGCAGTAGATAAGCCAAAGGGCAGTGCAGAGAATTGGTAATGCATTGAGCCAGCCTTGAATCTGAGGTATCTTCTGCATAACTGTTGGACTGGGACATGCAGGTATGCATCTTTTAGGTCTAGAGTCACAAGCCAAGCGTTCTTGCCCAGCATGGGCAGAAGCTGCTGCAAAGTCAACATCTTGAATTTTGGTATATCCAGGAATGTGTTCAGAATAGACAGGTCCAGTATTGGTCTCCAGGCCTTGTCCTTTCTGGGTACCAAGAACAGTCTTGAGTAAAATCCTTGTCCCTGCTCTTGCTCTGGTACTTGTTGAATGGCCCCCATGTCCATGAGGGATGAGACTTGTTTTTGTGCCACTGCCCATTGATTTTTTGGCAGATCTGGCCAGCCGTTTGCCCTTGGCAGGGTATGGAAATGGAACTTGTAGCTTTGTGGCAAGATATTTAGAACCCACTTGTCCTGGGTTATAATGTGCCAATTTTGAGAAAAAAATGCTAATTTTCCCCCTAAGGGTGCTGCCAGGAGATAAGTGCTTGGTGCAGGCAGGGGGAAGTCATTGGGGCTGTTTCCTGTATGGCTGTGATTTGTCTTCTCCAACTTTGGAGGTAGAAGCACCCCATTGCTTTGACCTGTATGAACCTTGCGCCTGGGATCTGCTCCTTTGAGGTCTGTCTGACACAGGAAAGGACCAATTCTTTGTACGTCAGTGTCTACTAAACCTAGGTGGCTGTACTTGTAAAAAATCTTTTGACAGTTTGCACAGATTTAGCTTTAGCTTTGTCCTCCATTTTCTTTAACACCTCTTCTGCCTTAACACCAAACAAAGTATCATGCTGTAAAGGTGCATCTAATAATTTAACTTTGACATGATCAGGCAGATTTTGTTCCTTTAACCAAGCATGTCTCCTAATTACTGAACCTATAACTGCGGCCCTGCAGGAGGCCTCCAAAGAATCAAAACCACATTGCAAAGTATGCTTTCCAACTTGTTCAGCTGCATGCAATAAATCCTGCATTTCCTTGTTTTCTGCACATTCAGAGTTTAACAACATTTTCTGTTTAAGCAATGCCATGACATGTTGCTGATATTTGAGCATATGAAACTGACAGTTTAAGGCCCTTATAGCCAAGGTAGCAGATGTGTAAACCTTTTTTCCCCATCTATCCAGTGTCCTAGAATCTCTGTCAGAGGGGGTAGGGTTTTTTGCAGTGGACGCCTTAACTCCTTTGGGACCCTGTGAAATAGTTTCTGGGTCTGCAGCAGGGGTTTTTAAAAGGAATTTATGAGAGTCGGGAACCCTGTAGTATCTGTCAGGCTTAACAGGAGCTGACGGTAAGGAGTCAGGGGTAAGACTAGACTCCAAAAACACATCTACAATGTCTAACACAGGTGGAATGGTGAGTGGCCTGTGTTGAGGTAGTAAAAGGAAATCCCTGAACCTCTTTTTAGATTCTGAAAAATCTTGGCTCTCCCAGTGGAAATGCTCCCTCATGGTATGCAAGGTTTCCCCAAAAGAATAGTCCTCTGGAGGAGAAGCTGAAGGTATAGATTTCTTCAGCATCAGAATCCTCATAGGGGGGAAGAGAATATTCCTGATCAGAAGAGGAATCTGAAGAAATAGAAACCTGATCTGAAGATTCAGTCATTCTCTTGCCTAGGCCTCTCATCAGGAGGGGGATGGGAACCCCTGATCAAGGTGATCAAGTCTTCGGCCATTTTGAGCATCTGTTTTTTGGGCATAGAGGCCTGTCCACGTGGCTCTTGAGTTTGTTTCTTTGCTTTAGAAGGTGCTTTAATCTTTGCCTTTGAAGCTGAAGTTGGTTTAATGTAAAGATGTTTAGGTCTGAATATACCCTCAGAAGCCGGTGCCTGCTCAGCAGCTCCGGACCCATCTGAAGGAATAGTATCAGAGGCTCCAATACCTTGAGTTTCCAGCGGCATGGCTGACTCCACGTGGGAGTCAGTAGCGGCCTGCAACTCTAAAGTAGCGGTCGAAAGCGCCTCACTGAGAACTGGCGACTGGCTTAGGAGATGCTTCGTCGTCGGTTTTGGGCCTTGGTTGTCTCTCTCCTTTTCTTTGCGTTTTTTGTGAACTCCGGTAGTTGGATGGCTATCCGACGACATTTCTGGATAATTAAACCAGCGTCCAAAATAGTTTAAAGCAAAATCATACCGACGCTTAATAGTGCGTTGGTTAAATCTAGCAGAAAACAGACAACCACAAACATTGTGATCAGGGCCTAGGCAAGGAATACAGTAAGAATGAAAGTCCTTATGAGGTATTTGCTTTCCACAAGAAATACAATTATTTACTTTTTCTGACATCGGTCTGGAGCAAGAAAAAAGTTTCCCCAGTGGGGTACTTAGCTTTATTGAAGACTTCGGATCTGAAACTCGAACACGAAAATCTCAGCAGTCAGTCGGCCGACCGGCACTTGCGAACTGCTTCTGCTTCGGGCACTGCACGGCAAGAATGACTAAAGAAAATGGCGTTGGCTGCTTCTTTTATACCCCTGACGACCTGACGTCAGGGAAGGGGCGATAGCAGCTGACGCAGGACCCAGGACTTTGGAATTCAGGCCGACTGAGGGCAACCTGCCAGCAGGATTACCCAAATGTAATGATTGCAACAGTGAAACACGAACAACATCAGAGTTTCTGGATTTTTCACTTGCACATTTAAATATGTTGTTTACTTAGTGGAATGTTTGTCCTGTGAGGATTTTACATAGGAAAAAACAGAGAATTAAAGGAAAGCTTATGCAAACATCATTATGCAATAAAAACCAAGAATATAGACAATTCTATAGCAAAACATCCCACTGAATGCAATCAGTTTAATCAAATGTTATTTAATGTTATACATTTTGTACCTAATGATTTTAATGGTGACAAAGGGGGAGAATTACAATGTAAAGAACTTAAATGGCAAATTATGTTTAATACATATGCTTTGCCAGGTTTGAACAACAGTGTAAACTACAAGGTGGCATTAAACAGGAAATGTCATTTAAAGAAATGTAAACAGATTTCATGTTTTATATTTAACCAGAAAATATTTATATTAAAATTGTGGTATACACAAAGAATTTTTTTAAAATGTAAATAACACATTTAACAATCTGTATTCTGGTAGACGATAGTACTTATTTCTTAATTGATAGCTTTGTGTTACTGGTCAGACAATTAGCAGTGAGTGCATTTAATCTAACATTTTTTGTTAATTTAAAAGATTCAGGAGACGACCACTCAGGTCGAAAGCTTTTAATCATCAAGAAGTTTTTATTTCATCTGTTTGCTCTCCTTTTTTGTGGGCTGATTCGTTTGCAGAGTTTTGCTTTACAGCCCTGATACAACTGTTCATATATTTTACATCCTTTCATACATATATACATATTCCAGCTGGACTTTGAGATCTAAGGGTCCACTGGATGCAGTGAAAGGTGGCCTGGGACTACAGAGTTCCATTTCTGTGGCAACCAATGCAAGAATCCTGAGAGATGAAAGAAGGGGAAGTCCGTTTGAGAGAAGCCACTACAGCAAAGCTGTTATCAGAAGCACTATAACCATGGCACACAGCCAGAAGCAAACACTTCTCAGAATACAAATAAGAAAACTAAGTAAGAAAACTACCAAAACACAAGGAGGAAAAGCAGAAAGCAACAGACTCCAGACCAGTTAAACATGCAAAATAGTGACAGAACCAGAATTGGGAAGAGTTCTTGCCAACAACCCCTAACAAAAAACTGTACTAAGCATTACAAAGTCCAAAAGTAGCAGCTGAAAGAGCTGGCCTTGATGAAGATAACTACTCCAGATGAAAATTTTACCATAGAGAAAATTCTCAAATTAGCCTAAGGGCCATTCTGATTGCTGACCAACTCCAACAAGTAGCTGAAGAGATCCGGAGAGGGGGCATCCTTTGGTACCAAGGATAAGGGGTAAAGGGAAGGGGCTAAGACAGCTTAGGAAACTTTTATGAGCTAACTACCTACTGTTATTAATCGTAGAAGTGACTGAGATGCAACTCCCGATGTCAGATCACTTACTTTTATCTACCACCAGCATCTGCAAGAAATCCAAGTATTTACTCAAGTTGTAGGTAAAACTGCCGACCAACTACATGAGCTGGAGGACAGCACACCAACATTGCACTGTTATACTGTACTAAACTTGCTTACTTTATGGTAAAGAAATGTTTACTCATGCCTCCCAGACACCACTGTAACAAGCCTCTACTACCTGAATACGTTTCCAGATATGCACCTACGCCTGCACCTTCTACACCTACCTCCAAGAGCAGCTACCATGAGGTCCTCAGTGCCTGCAGCCCCAGACAGTAATGTCCTAGTACTGCTGACTATACACTAGTCTGGGAAAGAATAGGGTGACCGCCATCTCTCCTGTGCTGGGATTTGTGATGTGACAATGGCCCTTAGGTTACTGTTATTTCAAATATGACTAACAAGCTTGTGACTGACCATGTAGGGATAAATGATCTTAGATGTTATATCCTAAGGGAGATGCTGAGAGACATAGTTAATTTCTCTATGTAATTGTCTGAGACATGAAAGACAACAGGCTTGAGTGGGATCTTGCCATTGTTCAGAATGACACCACAATTCAAGGACAAGATAACAAACCAACAACTGGCTGCATAACTGGTGTTACTAAATGTAATGACTGCAACAGTGAAACACGAAGAACATCTGTATTTAATGCATATCACTTTTTTAGACACTCTGGAAGCTGCAGTGGCATATCCGTATTTATCAATGACCCCAAACCTCTCATGCCAGATCCCCTCATGACTCCAACACAGAACTTCTTGAGCTCACTGTCACTTTAAGCAAAGCCAGCTATTAGTTTCCTGCTAATTTATAGGTCTCCATCCATGTCCTCTGCAGATCATGAAATACAGCAAAACCAGTTGGAGAATAATGTCAGTGTCACTGGATTAAGAGGTAGCACACTTACCTTTGATACTGAAAGATCAGAAGGCTGTAGGCACCATTTTTACCCTGGTATGTCGATTCATTCTCTTACTTACACTGCAGTGCAGTACAATGGGGATGCTGCTCTCCAGGGTGTGCTACCCTTTAGATGAAATGGTAAACCAAACTCTTATCTGCCCAAGTTGGTGGTAGCTCATGTGAATGTTGAAGCACTTATCAAAGAGTAGGGGAAATTCCATGGTTATCTTGCCAAACCTCCCCTAGTCAGTATGAATACCTCTGATGTCCCGTGAAAGCTGACCAGTAGCCTAGTAGATCAAACCTGGTCAACAAAGGATAAATAATAAATAAATATTCATATAAAACCGGGAAAAGATATTATTTATTCATATAAAACCCAATATTCTGGTCTTAGGTGATCAACTACTGTACTATTAACTACTGGTTGAGCTACACAACCTATACTAAGTAAAGTAATTCTTAAATGCTGGCAATGCAAACTCCCATACTCAAATTATCCTTCTCCCCACTGCAGGTGCAAAAATTGCTAGACTGCACCTCTTCTACTTCCTCCTTGGTCAAGTCCAACCACAATACTGCTATCTTCTCCCACAGCAGTAGTACCACTGCTCATATGAACAGTATTATATTCAGGCACTATTCTGACAACTTCATTGTTTCCTGATCAGCTAGAGAAGTTCAAAAGTTTGCCATCACAATGAACCCATTTGCCAGTGTTGCTACATATGCCTCTGAATTCTAATTATATCTGAGCAGCTGGATTAGAAGCATCTGTTTTGTCTCTACCAGTTATAAATACTAATTGGCAAATGAAAAAAAACCCTCGTGGCAGAATTCTCATATATACTGAAAAACAAGAGGAAAACACTACTAGCCCTGTATTTTATATCTCTATCCCACTTATAAAAAAGAGCTACATTTACTCATCAAGATTCACAAGTGCACCACTACAAAAGTAACAAAGTTGACAGCTCCTCCAAAGATAATGCTGGCATGTTGGGAAAACTATAACATGTAAGATACCAACAAACATTGGCCTAATTACTAATGAACCTAAAATAATTCAAAAATTAAATGTTCTACCTCCAGCATTTAGCGACCATTGCCCCATTACCTTCTCCATCTCTTCTTCTGACAATAAATCCAGAGCAATAAATCTAAACATAATACTTCTACACTACAGTCTGAAGTTGGCATGACGTTTTGAGCATTCCCGACCCCACCACAGATACCTCCTATATTATTAACCTACACTTAAAACTCCAAGACAAACACTTCCTCATAATCACTGGGTTCCTTACACCATCTCATAACACTTGGATCACCAAAGATCTCAAAAGTCTCTACAGACTTACGGATACAGCCTGGCAACTTTGGAAAGTCCACTCAGACATTTTACAAAAATTCATAACTCTACAAGTCAAGAAAAAAAAACACAAGAGCCACCAGGAAGCGCAAAGCAAACTCTCTTAAAGCCACCCAAAACACTACATATCAGAACAACTCTGGAAAATGGTTACCAATATTACAGGCCACTTCTGAAAACTGTTATTAATATTACAGATCACTCCTGTCGCAAAAATCTCCATCAAAAAGAAACCAACAAAACCACCACTGGGTAACTTACTGTCAATGACTTCCTTAAATTCATCTCTCTGTCCCCACCAATACCAATATTTTTACCCACGCATCAACATCATATAGACATTCTGTCTTTTCTTTCACCTTTTTACAAAACTATTCTAAATACAGAAATACTGAAGAAACTAGAAAAAATCCAAATTGATCATAGGCGATTACTAGGCTACTGACCTAGATATCATTTTAAGCCTAACTGCTTCATCCCAATGTAATACCATAGAAATGCTAGTCAACACTCAAGACTGTATTTAGTGATGACTGCTCATGTCTAGGAGGGTTGTAGACTCTATCCCCAGTAAGAATTTATGGTGCTCATTCACTCGTCCAGGTTCTTTTTGAACTGTGTCATAGAGGTGCTCTGTTTCACATGAATTAGTAGCCTGTTCAAAAGATGCAGCAGTTGCTGGGAGATAAATCTGTCCCTCCAGCATGTCCTATTTAACTCACTGGCCATATCTAGGTCCCTAGTGCAGTTTGATTTATAGATATGCAGCAAGTTCATTAGGTTTGGGTCTTGGATTGCTCTGTAGGCCAGGCATAAGTCTCCCCTAAGTAGTCTATATGATACAGAGTATAGTGACAGGGACTTCAGTTGGTCTGTGTAAGGGAAATGCTGGAGCTCCTTGATCTTCTTTGTTAGAAACCTCTGAGATCTCTCTAATTGCTGCAGGTGCTTAGTAAATTACATGCCAAAGAGAGCATTCTACTCAATTGTGGACTGGATAAGTGCCAAGTATAGGGGAGTTATAACTTTTCTTCCTCTCAAGACAATGCCTTTACTAATCAAATGTGCTATGTAAAAAGCTTTCCTTACTAAGACACATAGTGGTCAAAGTTAAGGTCGCAGACAACTTGTGATCCCAGATCCCTTACCACTTCATGGGAACTTGGGTATGGTTGATTTGATAGTGTGAGGGGACACTGTTTATGCCAAAAGGAATGATGATGCATTTCTTTGCATTAAGTTTGAGATCGTGACTAATACACCAGTCGTTGGTCTGCGTGAGACCCTCTGGGAGTATATGGATATCAAAGTATATGGATATCAACTGGGGATTTAATAATCTGCAAACTTGGTCAGCCACAACCACTTAGTTTTGACCTGAACTTCTGAGAAGTATATACAAAACGGTAGGGGGCCCAGCACTGACCCCTGTGGTACCCCACTAGCAACAGGCTTGCTGGTTGGTGTGGAGTCACCCACTTTGATAGCGTGTCTAGTTTGTGAGCCAGTTGGCAACCCATCTTATAATGAAGGGGTTCACATTCAGTTTGCTAAGTTTATCGGTAATGCCTGATTGTGGGTTTGTGTTGAAAGACTTTCCCAGGTCGAGGTATGCTGTGTGCACAACAGATTTGCCCTCATCAATGGCCTTGGTCACATTTTCAAAGAAACCCACCAGATTTAACAGGCGGGACCTGCTCTTCACAAAACCGAACTGGGTAGGATCCAGGGTTTGGAGGTCACCTATGTCTTTATTTATGAGGTCCATAATGATATGTTCCATGACCTTACAGATGAGACTGGTCAGGCTTATGGGTCTGTTAAGTCCCTGGGTCTGTTGCTAGGCCACCTTTGTGGAAGGAAATAACTGTTGCTGTTCTCAATTTCGCAGGAACAAAGCTTGTGGTTAGGCTATGATTGAAGACAGTATTTAGTGGCGATACTAGTTCATGTTTAAGCCCGTTTAGAAGACAGCCTGGGATGTCGTCGGGTCCCATAGAGGCTGTGTTTTTTGCCTTTGACAAGGCTTTGAGGACCTGCCCTTCAGATATGGGGGGGGGGGGGGGTTGGGGAAGGTTTATTGCAAGTTAGGAGGGGATAAGGGAGCAAAATTTTTGCCAAACCTATCCTCTAGCAGATTTACTACCTCTGTGGGATCACAGTGTGTGTGATACTGTTGGCCACTAGTTCTGCAAATAATTGGATTCTATCTAGTAGCTGTAAAAGGCCTTATGGTTATCCTTGGCTGTACTTGCCATGTTTCCCTCAAAGGAGCTCTTGGAGGATTTGACAAGTTGCCTTACTTGCCTGTTGAGGCTGAGGAAGGTGCTTTTCCATTGTTGGGGCCTTGCCTTTGTTTTCCTGGATAGCAACTTTTTTGCATTTATTGTAAAGTTTGATGATGTTGGATGTCCACCATGGTAGCTTGTTTTTACTTGGGGCTCTGGCTTTGATTCTTTCTGGTATGGCTGATTTTATACACTTATGCAAGTGATTGTACAGGGCTTTAAGTGTAAGCTTCGATGTAGTTATCACTTCCAGCTTGGGGTGGTGCTTGGAATGCATTTATACCTTCACCTAGATGCACCCCCTAGAACTGATGGTATACAACAGAATATAGCCAAGGTGACATCAATCCCCAAATCCCCAACCCACATCAAGCTAGTGGCATCAGACCCATCTCTGTCCTGCCTACCTTAGGTAAAATATACAACCAAGTGTCTTACCACCTAGAACAATACAGAATCCTCACTCAGTCCCATCATGGCTTCTGGTCTGGTAGAGCACAATGACAGCCCTTTGTGCCCTGCTGACATTCTCATCAATACAGAAAACGGCCTTATGACAAGTTCTGTTGACCTAGCTAAAGCACTTGACACAGACAGTCAATCACTACATATTCTCTTAAATTTCCTACATGATGCTACGATCAGCCTCACAGACAGTGGATTGGTTTCATGGACTTCTTACCCAACAGGTACTTTTAGATACAGTCTGTTTCTACAGCTTTGCCCACTGCCCTCATAACCAACGGAGTCCCCCTCAAATCTGTTAGCACCAGTTTTGTTTTCCCTCTTCATTAACAGACTTCCACTCCTCCCCAATGCACCACTCATTCTGTACACTGATGATATAGTCACCTACAGTTCAGGCACATCACCATTACAAATTAAAAAAAAAACAGCTATAACAAGACCTTTCTTCCCTGTGTAGCTTGGTACACAACCACAAGCTGACCCTTTATTACAAAAAGACATGCTTTTTGGAACTCCATAAAAACTCTGCAAAGTCCAATCAGACTGCCCTGTTTGCCAGAGCTAGAAACAGTGCACTCTTACAAATACCTTCGCCTATGGCTAGACTCTGCCCTCAACTTCCAGGACCATATCTAAATCACCAAAACAAAAGCAACATAATTTTGAAAAAATCATTTGAATGCCTGACTGGAAAAGTAGATGAGTTAGTTGCTCTTTTCAAACTATTAAGAGTAGTCCAATGTTCAAATGTAAGAAATCACACTCGTGTTTAATAGGTGCTACTTAGACTGAATTGGCATATGTTGGACTCAGAATTCTAATAGTGTAGTTACATCATCCCTCCTCATTCAATTGCCTCAACCAAACACAGATGATAATGCAAAAATGCTGTATCAAACTCCCCAAGATAGCATGCACTTTTACAGAAAATAAGGGTAGAAGTACTGCAGCAATCAAACACTGAAAAGAAAATCAGGGCAGTAAGATGGGAATATTTTCCTTCTAAATGACAAGCTTAGGGCTTGATTAAAGGGAAAGACAACTAAATTATGATAAGAAATGTTTCAACTAATGTGCAGGTAGAGTTTTATTGTTCATTTGCATCTGAAAATAAGCTTGAAGCTTGTTTTTGCTCAGACTCAGAACAGTAGCTCTAAACTACGCCATTTATCTAAATTCTTATTCTGGTAATCTGTTACTGATAAGGCACATTTACATGCTCATGTTTAAGAGCCATTATTTTCTTCTGTATTCTGTAGTCAGAATCAATGCCCTACCCCAATTACTTTGCCCATCCTAATCTACATGATGTTACAGTTGATGAGACAAAATTAGAAAAGAAAATGTGAGATTTCGCAAAATGGCAAACAGAAACGAGTTCAAGCATAAAATGAATGTAATAATTATTACATTATGCTTTTTCAGTATGCAATACTTTTAGTACTGGATTACAGGGAAAGAAAATCACGTTTTGGAAAGAAAAACATGACATATGGGTGCAGTTCTCCTTTTACTAGGGGGAACTATATATTAGTAAAAGGCCACACTTCGTGAGCGAGTAAGACCGGATTTACCCAAAAACTGGCTTTATTTGAACACTCAGACTTTGCCATTAAGATCAAACCAAACCAACTGCGGGTAAAATCCTTCACTACCCACACCCAGACATGGACTACTGCTAAAATCTGCCACTAAGTTAGACTGAAGCAATGTATCAATGTATGATTAAGGCTACAGGCCTCATAAGAGATCATTAGTAGACACATTCTAAAAAAAGCTACTAAAAAACTCATCCCTAAACCAAGAATCCACTTTAGTTTAAAAGGAACTCCAATAATCTGATTGTCTAATTTCTAAGGAGACAATAGTTTTATTACAGAACAGATGAATGCTGTAACAAATTCTGCTTAATGTTCCTAGCCTACAATCCACCGGCATTAAAAATTATTTTTCCCCTGTGGTTGGCGAGTGATCATGAAGTGATATACTCATAGCTGCCTGAATTTCAATGTTAATAAAACAGTTGTATGCCCTAATCAGGTCACCTCTAAATAACCCATATGCTGTACTGTGCAAATTCAGCTTTTTTAACCTAGCCTTATAATCGGTCCCCCACTCCCCCTCAATGTGTAACTAAATCTAGTATAATACTTTTGAATATGCTATACTACAGTAATAAATATAGATTCCTAATTTAATTGGTCTGACCAAACATTTAAACACAATATTTTTCATTTCTTAAAGCAGACGTCTGAGTAAGTAATCAGTTCTATCACCTAACTTGATTACTTCAATCAAGTTTATCTGAAATGAATATCCATTAATATTTATGACTGCACCCTGTAGTAATGTTCATATCTAAAGGATGAGGGTAATGCTTATTATGAGATCTTAAATGCATAGTTTTACACTTTCTAATCTTAAAAATGATAACTTAATTACTATAGCCCACATAAAAATTCTGCAAATAACTGTGATGTCCCTTTTGGTCCTTAACACTAGTAACTAGGCTCATCCTTAGTAACATCAGCAAATGTTGAAATGTACCACTCAGTGCCAAGAAGACAAGCACACAAAATAAAAAGGATCTGAGGACTGAGCCCTGTGGCACTACATATGTAACTTCAAAGTATTTCGATCTTACGCCTTGAATAGCAACCAGTGGCTTCCAATCATACAGTCAGTTGGTTACCAACCAAGGACTGTGGCACCAGTTTCTATGTGTAGTTACAACCACCAAATCTGGTGCAGACTTGTGAGCTGCACTTAACCTTTATAAAGCTCACAGCAAGTAAACTGAAAACAATGTGACTCAATCTGCAAGGTGCCTTTTTCAGTAATATGGAAAAAATGAGAAGTTGTGACACAAATATTATATTTTGTGCATTGAATAAAAGTAACGGTCTACTGCTGAGAAATACAACAATTTACATAGCATGTGAAATGTACATCAGCTAAATGAAATGCACTTTAACTGCTGTACTACCCTGTTATTACAAGATCCAGGACTATTCCTAAACTAGGGATCTAAGAGTTCTAGAAACACAATCAGAAAATTCTGCAAAAGAAATAGCTAGTCAAATCAGGAAACACACTCATTATGCTCAACTGCATCTGTGCAACCTGTATGGGAAAGTCATAGGCAAAAAGAAACGGACACAGCCAAGGAAAATATCCCAAGTCCCACACAAGGATCAGATAAGCAAACAGGTAACTGTTATTATACAACGACCCCCCAAATTAATATTCCAAAACATGCACGCTGATTGGTCAGTGTGCATGTTGTAAATCAGAGTTATACTAATGGAAAAAGGTCCAGTCGCCTGGACTTTTTCCATTAGTATAACTCTTTTTTACAGCAACGAAGAATGCAAGATCTCCATTGCTTTTTACACACTGTCCCGCTATGTTAAACGAGTTTAACGTAGTGAGACAGCTTTGAAAAAGTAACGGAGATCTTCCTATCTCCATTGCTTTTTTTAAAGGTGTCTCACTATGTTAAATGGGTTTAACATAGCGAAGCAGCTTTAAAAAAAGCAATGGAGATTCTCCGTTGCTTTTTTTACAGCTGTCTCGCTATGTTAAACTCCTTTAACATAGTGAGACAGTTTGTAAAAAGCAACGGAGATCTTGCTTTCTCCGTTGCTTTTTTAAAGCTGTCTCGCTATGTTAAACTCCTTTAACATAGCGAGACAATTTGTAAAAAGCAACGGAGATCTTGCTTTCTCCATTGCTTCTGCCCACAGCTCTGATGTACTGCGTAAGCATATGCATGCGCAGTACATTAGAACTGCCACAGAATACCAGACAGCTGCGGAAGGGCAGCAAGGAGGCATTATACAATGCCATTATTTAAGAAAAGTAATTATTTTTTTTCTTAAATAATGTCATTGTATAATAGCAATAACCGACTTCTGGGAGTGGGTAATGCTGGATTTACCCACGGTTATCTTTGTTTGGCCACTTGGGCTTCGTCCTCGTGACCAAACCACACCAACAGTGGGTAAATCCAGCATTACCCACACCCAGGCGTGGGTTATTGCTATATTAACCTATCTCTAACTTATGCTTATTACAGAAAGGTTTGGCTTTTGTTCCTGCTGCTACAGGCTGTGACCAAGCTATGCTTATTTACAAGAAAACTGAACCTTAAACTATTACTTCTGAATGACTATCATTCTTCTGTTCGTACACTAAAACCCGGCACTTTTATGCCTATTAGCCAGCCAGTTATTTCAGCTTTTTGAGGCCTTTGTGAAAAACAGCTATATGAGTTGTTTGAAGATGTGTCTACATATAGAACTTTTTTAAATTTAACTGATGATGAATAAAAGCCTTACTTGAATTAAAAGGTAGCTGCTTTAAAGCAGGCTGATAAAGGAGGAAATATAGTTATTACGAATAGGGAAGACTATATGCTTGCAATGAATGAACTTCTTTCCTCTACATATGGTATAAAAACAAGTTATGTAATTACCATAACGTTCCATGTGAGTTGTTCATCTCGCCTTCTTTCTTTACTGATGGGTTCGGAGTCGATCTGTCAGCTCCGAGTAGGCCAATTGCAAAGCTCAAGGTCTTCAAATAGCTCGAGGCCAAGTCCCTATCCCATGATGCACCTAGAGTTACCGCAGATCCTGTTTGCTGCGTATAATACCATATGTCATTCTATCACTCCATAAGAGAAAGTATACATGGGTTGAGCAACCAGGATGGATCCAGCATCTCGGTCATTTAACAACTCAGGAGGGGGTAGCAGGGAGGAACGTAAGAATGAAGGCGAGGTGAACAACTCACATGGAACGTTATGGAAAGTACATAACTTTGTTATGTGAAGTTGTTCTATCTCACAGTTCACTCTTTACTGATGGGTAGTGTCCCAAGCACCATCAACCTCGGGTGGCTCACGGGAGTACATTTCTCAGGACCGTGGATCCAAAGGTGGCCCTGTCCCTGTAGGCCCTGTCAACTTTGCAATAAGTGATAAAGGTATGAGATTTTGACTAAGTGGCTGCTGTGCAAATGTTATCAATAGGAAGTCTGGCAGAAAAGGCAGAGGATGTAGAAACCGCTCTGATTGAGTGAGCCTTAATTTTATGTTGTAAAGGCATGTTAGCAGCTGAATAAGCAAAGGTGATACAATTAGATAAACATTTAGAAAGAGTTGTTTTAGCCACTGGTCTATCTTTCCTAGAGTCCGAAAATTAAACAAAAAGCTGGTCTGCTTTCCTGAAATCTTTTGTTCTATCCAAATAAAATCTGAGCTGTCTATGAACATCAAGTTTGTGCAGCATGTACTCTAAATCGTTTGAATGGTTGGGAAAGAAGACTGGCAAATTAATAATTTGGTTGAGATTAGTTTCAGTGCAAACTTTGGGCAAGAAAGAAGGGTTTGTTCTAAGTGATACTCTGTCCGCATGGAATATCAAATAAGGAGGCCTGATGGATGAAGCCTGAAGCTCTGACACTCTGTGGGCAGAAGTAATAGCTACTAAAAAGATGGTTTTCCATGACAAAATTTTGAGGGCACACGAGGAAGCTGGTTCATATGGTGGAAGAATTATGCAGGAAAGCATAAAACTTAGATTACATGGAGAATAGGGAGATTTCAAAGGTGGTCTAATATGAAAGGTCCCTTTGAGAAAGGCTTTGGATAACTTGTGTGACATAATATTCAATCCTTCGAATCCAAGATGAAAATTAGAAATGGCAGCAAGTTGAACACAAACTGTTGCTGCTGCAGCTCCTTTGTTGAAAATCAGAGTCAAGAACTCTAAAATGGAGGCCATATGGGCTTGTTAAGGATCAATATTGTTTTTAGAGGCCCATATAGAAAATTTATTCCATTTGCTAAGATACAGCTTCCTCGTAGAAGATTGATGAGAGAATACGAGAATTTGCTTTCTCTCACTGGAAAGATTACGGAACCTGGCTATGATGGGAATTGGAGCAGCCAAGCTGTCAGCTTTAGGGACTGCAGAGAGGGATGAAGCTCCCCCGACGAGTGTGTCAGAAGGTCCGGAAGTGGGTCCAGAATCCAGGCGTCCTCCAAAAGATGAAGTCAAAGGAAGGGGAACCAAATCTGATGAGGCCAATAAGGGGCTATTAGAATGATGGTCCTTCCCAGGGTTTTTGCTTTCTGTAGAACCTTGGGTATCAACGGGATTGGTGAAAATGCATAGAGGAGACCCAGAGGCCAATCATGTACGAGTGCGTCCCATGGGGCTTCTCCCAGAGGGGGAATCAGGGCGTAGCTTCTGCATTTCGTGTTCATGTGACTGGCAAAAAGGTCACAGCAAGGCTGGCCCCACCTGTGAAATATCCTGTCCGCTAGTTCTTTCATGAGGGACCACTCGTGGGGCAAAACAATTGCTCTGCTCAGCTTGTCTGCTATCACGCTGGATTTCCCCAGGATGTGCTCTGCAACAGAAAGTACTGGGTGGAAATAGCCCACTGCCATACTCTGAGAGCCTCGCGACAAAGGGGGTAAAGACCTGGTTCCTCCTTGTTTGTTCAAATACCAGACCACTGACATGTTGTCTGTCTGAATCGCAATCAAACCCAGAGGAAGAAAGTCCTGAAAGTACTGCAACGCCAAAAATACTGCTCTCATCTCTAGGACATTGATATGCAGATGTGTCTCTTGATCGGTCCATGTGCCTTGGGCTGTTTCTCCCTGAAAATGCCCCCCACCCTATCAGGGAAGCGTCCGTGGTCACTGTGGCCGTTGGAGGGGGTAGCACAAATGGGCATCTTATCGTAACATGAAGTGAGGTCAACCACCACTGAAGATCCTTTTTGCAGGAATTTGTGATCATTATCATGTGAGACATGGGAAGCTCTTGGTAAGACCATTGAGTGAACAACAGCCATTGTAGTATCCGGATGTACATACAACCTAGTGGTATGGCTAGAGTTGCTGCTGCCATCAGACCTAACAATTTCAGAACTTCTGATACTGTTGCTTTGACTTTGGATATCAGAACGCTGACAAAGAAGGAATACTCTTTCTATTGGAAGCCTAAGTGTGGCGGTGGTGGTGGTGTCCAGTTCTGCTCCGATAAAAACGATATGCTGCGATGGTGACCAGGAAGATTTTTCTAGGTTGATTGTAATGCCCAGTTGGATTGCAGAGTGACAGAGTGGACTCCCTGGCCTGAATGAGTTGATGCCTTGTGGTAGTGGTAAGAAGCCAATCGTCTAGCTATGGAAAAGTACAGTTGTGTACACTTATCATAAATGTAGATGTTAGAGTGTATTCATTGTTTTAGTCATTACATTTGGGTAATCTGCTTTCAAGTTGTCCTCAGTCGGCCTGATTAGCAAAGTCTTGGGTCCTGCGACGGTTGCTGTCCATTCTTCCATGATGTCAGGTCGTCAAGGGTATACAACATGCAGTTGATGCCATTACATCAGTTTTTCTTGCCCCAGATGTCAGGTGCCGCCCTAATGGGGAGCAAATAAACATAAAAACACAAAGGTATACCTCCAACAAAAAGCAAATACACCAAAAAGGCTTTTAAGCATAGTAAAGGAAAGTAGAGGTATAGCCAGAAGAGATTAGGGGGCTGGAAGGAGGGTAACCAGGACTGCAACAGTGAATACACTCGAACATGTACATTTATGGTAAGTGTACACACAAGTGTACTATGTTCTTCGTGTTTCACTGTTGCAGTCATTACATTTGGGTAGATTCCCAAAGCTATGGTTGGGAGGAGGAGTTTATACAGCATTAGGGCCAGCTATAAGGCCCTGCAAGACAGCAGCTGCAAAGCCAGCTCTGGTTTTAGAGATAATTGGCAAATGATAATGATTGGTGAAAGTATGTACATAACTCCAGGTAGCAGCTTCTAAGATGTCCCTGGTAGGAACACCTCTGAGGAAGGATGCAGACGTAGATGCAGCCCTGGTGGAGTGAGATCTGATCCCCAGGGGGATAGGTTTTCCATGGAGCTTATAGCAGAAATGAATGCAATGGCTTATCCATTTAGAAATGATTTGTTTTGAAATAGCATTCCCCTCTGACCCTGCAGCAAATGCTCCCAGCAGTTGTTCAGATTTTCTTCGAGGTTTAGTCCTGTCCAAGTAGAATCTAAGTTGTCTGTGCACATCTAAAGAATGAAGAATCCATTCCCCTTTGTTCTGTGGATTGGGAAAGAAGGTTGGCAAATGAATGGACTGATTAAGAGCCACACTGGATACCACTTTGGGCATGAAGGATGGATTGGTCCTGAATGACACCCTGTCCGCATGAAAGATGATGAAAGGCTCCACTGCCATAAGGGCCTGTAATTCAGATATCCTTCTAGCTGAAGTGATTGCTAAAAGGAAAGCTGTTTTCCAAGAAAGAAATTTTAAGTCTGCAGTAGCAGCTGGCTCGGAAGGAGGTAGAGTGAGTTTCTCCAATACAAAGTTAAGGTCCCAGGCATGGGTCGAAGCTCTCCTGGGTGGTCTCAACTTTTTGGCCCCTCTGAGGTACTGCTTGAGCAGAGGATGAGAGAAGAGGGGAGGTTCTGTGTTATAATGAGCTGAAATGGCTGAGGTGTGAATTTTAATGGAGGAAAAGGACAGGCCCTTGTGAAGCATCTCAGTTAAGTATTGCAAAATCTGAGGTAAACTGGGCTCTGCTGTGCTCATCCCTTGAGATTAGTTCCAGGCACAGAATCTTTTCCATTTTTCAGCATAAGATTTTCTAGTACTGGGTCTCCTCACCTCTAAGATGACATCCATCACAGGTTTGCTGAGGGATGATGAGGGTGAATTTAAGTGATTAGCCAGGCTGCAAGGTTCAATGTTGGAAGCTGAGGGTGCAGAATTTGGTTCTCCTGCTGAGACAGCAGGGAAGTGGTCTGAGGCAGGTGCCATAGAGACAACTGCGATACATTGTGCAGGAGGGGGTACCAGTGTTGGCGCGGCCAGTCTGGAGCAATCAAGATCATCCTTGGTTTGTCCTGTTTGACTTTTAGTAGAACTTTGGAGAGCAGAGGCAGCGAGGGGGAAGGCGTAGACTGAAGGCTTTTTTCCAGCTGAAGGAGTATCCACTTTCCAAGCTTGTTTGTGGGGAGTCCTTGTGCAAAACTTGTCCAACTGGTAGTTCTGGGGGAAGGCAAACATATCTAGGTCTGGGCTCCCTCATTCGCTTGTCAACATGTTGAAAATCCTTGGTTCCAGTTTCCACTCATGTGGGTCCATGAGGTTTCTGCTTAGTCCATCTGCCAGTGTATTTAACTTTCCTGGCAGGAATTGAGCTTGTAGGTGCACTTGGTAGCTCAAGGCTGTGTTCCACAATGCCAAGGCTAGTCTGCAGAGGGGGTACGAATGTGTACCCCCCCTGCTTGTTTATGTATCACATAATCGTGGTGTTGTCCGTCTTTACCACTAGTTATCCTGGAAGAATGCAGTCCTTGAAGGCTGTCAGAGCATTCTGTACAGCTAACATTTCTTTTTGATTGATATGTAGGTGCATTTGACTTGGGTTCCATTTGCCCTGAATGCACTTCCCTGCCAGGTGAGCCCCCCCATGTATAGTCTGATGCATCTGTTGTTAGGGTTTGGGTGGCAGGGGGTAGTGTGAATGGTAGTCCCTTGTTTTGGTGGCAGGCCTCAGCCCACCAGAGGAACTCTAGGCATAGGCAAGGTATGATAGGAATCATTGTTTCCAGGCTGTGAGAATGTTGACTCCATAGGCTTTTTAAACACCACTGTAGTTTCCTCATATGCAGTCTTGCATATGGAATTAGAAGAATGCAGGAGGCCATGAACCCCAAGGCTTGCAGTATTTGTCTTCTTGTTTGAAATAGGTTACCAAATGAATTTGCTTTAGGAATGTAATTTGTTACCAGTTTTAAGTTAAAGATGATTCAAAAGTATCCCCTGGCTTTCTGCCTCAATTAGACAATTGTGCAGGTATGGGTATATTTGAATACGTCTTTAAATGCAATAACTGGAGCCAAGCACTATGTGAATACCACTGATAATGCATGCAGCCTGCTTTGAAGCGTAGGCATCTTCTGCAAGATTCCCTGATTGGTATGTGCAGGTATGCTTCTTTTAAATATAGTGTCTTTGCCTAGCATAGGAAGCAACTGGTGAAGAGTCAGCATCTTGAATTTTGGAATCTCCAGAAAGGTGTTTAGAGTCGACAGGTCCATGGATCGTCTTTTCTGGGTACCAGAAAAAGTCTAGAGTAGAAACCTTGTCCCTTTTCCTCTTCTAGTACCAGCTGAATAGCCTCCATGCTTAAGAGGGAAAGTTGCTTTTCAGGTCTGGCCACACATTTGGTGTTGGCAACATTTGAAATCTGTATCCCTGGGACACTATATTTAAAACCCATTTGTCCTGGGTTATGAGTTCCCAGTTTTTGCATGAAGAGATAAGTGCTTGGGAATTTTAAAAGGAAGTCATTGAGACTGTTGGGGTGTCTTATTATTTCCAGATTTGTAGTTCTGAGAGTCCCCTGGGACTGAAACCTGGGGTTTTTGCTGTGTCTGGGTTTGGCTTGAGAAGACCTGGAAGGGACTGGAAAGGACCAATTCTTTGTAGGCCAGTGTCTACTAAATCTAGGAGGTTGCACTTGTAAAAAAATCTTTAACAGTTTGCATAGATTTAGCTTTATCTTCCATCTTTTTAAGAACTTCTTCAGCCTTGTTGCCAAACAGGTGGTCCTGATTTAAAGGAGCATCCAACAATTTGGCTTTAACATGATCAAGCAAAGATTGCTCCTTAAGCCAAGCATGCCTTCTAAGCACAGACCCAGTAACAGCAGCCCTGCAAGAGGCCTCTAAAGAATCAAAACCACATTGCAAAGTATGTTTTTCAACTTGTTCAGCAGAATGCATTAAATCCTGTAAATCTTTATTTTCCACACAGTCATGAATCAACATAATTTTCTGTTTAAGCAGTCCAATAACATGTTGCTGATATTTTAACATGTGAAATTGGCAGTTTAAAGCTCTGACTGCCAAGGTTGCAGAAGTATAAACTTTTTTACCCCATCTATCCAGCGCCCTGGAGTCTCTATCAGAAGGGGTAGGATTTTTAGCACTAGAAGCCTTAATGCCCTTGGTCCCCTGAGAAATAGTCTCTGGATCTGCAACAGGATTTTTGAAAAGGTGGGACTCAGGAACCCTGTAGTATTGTCAGGTTTAGTAGGAGCAGTAGGCAGGGAATCAGGGGCCAAACTGGATTCCGAGAAAACATCATCAACAATGTCTAGTACAGGAGGTATAGCCAAAGGCCTATGCTGAGGTAGAAGGAAATCCCTTAGCCTCTTTTTTAAATCAGAAAATTCCTGGCTTTCCCAGTGAAAATGCTCCCTTAAAGTATGTAAAGTTTCCCCAAAAGAAAAATCCTCGGGGGGGTGGGGAGCAGAGGGAAAAGAATCCTCTGCATCAGAATCCTCATAAGTAGGTATGGACAAATCCAGGTCATCAGAAGAGTCAGAAGAAACAGAATCCTGATCAGAAGATTTCATAATCAAGCTCAGCCCTAGGTCTCTTGGGGGGGGGGGGGGGGGTTGACTACCCCTGATTAGAGTTATTAGATCTTCAGCCATTTTTATCCTTTGTTTTTTAGGCACAGAGGCCTGAGCATGTGGCCTGGGCATTGTTTTTTTAGACATGGATCGAGATTTAGGCCTTAGTAATGAAGGAGGTGTCGATTTAATATGCAAGTCTGCACCCTCAGAAGCCGGTGCCTGCACAGTGGCTCCGGACCCATCCAAGGTAGAGACATCCGTAGGTTCCATAGTTGAAGTATCTCGCGGCATACCGGACTTCGTATGGGTCTCAGTAGAGGCCTGCGAATTAGAAGTAGCAGGTATCAGGGGCTGCAAAAGCGCCTCACTGAGTACCGGCGAACTGGCGACTGACTTAGAAGCGTCATCGACAGTTTTGGACCTCGGTAGCCTGTCTCTGTCTTTATCTTTGCATTTTTTTGGAATCCCAGTAGTCGGATGGCTAACGGACAACATTTCTAGATAATTAAACTGAGAACCGAAATATTTAGAGACAAAAATATACAGACGACGGATAGTGCGCTGATTAAATAAGGCACAAAACCGACAGCAAGGTACATCGTGGTCAGGGCCTAGGCAAGGAATACAGTACGAATGAAAATCTTTGAGGTATTTGCTTTCCACAAGTAATACAATTATTAACTTTTACTGACATCGGTAAGGAGCAAGAAAAAGTTTCCCCAAAGGGATACTTGGCTTTAAGATGAATACTTCGGTTCTGAAACTCGAAAATGAAAATTTCAGGAGTTGGCCAACTGGCACTTGCGAACTGCTTCTGCTTCGGGCACCGCACGGCAAGAAAGACTGATGTAATGGCGTCGACTGCATGTTTTATACCCCTAATGACCTGACGTCATGGAAGAAGGGACAGCAACCAACGCAGGACCCAAGACTTTGTTAATCAGGCCGACTGAGGGCAACCTGCAAGCAGATTGCCCAAATGTAATGACTGCAACAGTGAAACACGAAGAACATCACCTGGAATCCTAAACGCCTCAGGTGAGCAATGACCACTGCTATGTATTTGGTGAACATCTGGGGGCTGTAGTGAGGCCAAAAGGCAGGGCTTGAAAATGGTAATGATTGGCTCCCAGCCAGAAGCACAGATTATCTCTGGATGGCCTGGCCATTTTTATGTGGTAGTACGCATCCTTGAGATCTATCGAGCACATCCAATTGTCTTTCCCTAAGAAGGTAATTGTAGACTGAAGCGTGACCATCCGGGACTTCTCTTTCTTTACAGATTTGTTCAGTCTGCTGAGGTCCAATATGGGTCTCCAGTCCCCCGTCTTTTCTGGAACTAAAAGGAATCTTGAGTAAGTTCTGGATCCTGAATGGTCTGCTGGAACTGGTTGGATGACTCTTTCTTAGCAACGTTTGGACCTCTATTGTTGCTTGTTCCCTGTAACTGGGTGGAACATCCAGGATTTTTCTGATGGGTGGAGGGGGTGTGGCGAATGGGATGAAGTATCCTCTGGAAATGAAACTTTGTACCCAGCTGTCTTTTGTTATTTTGAGCCAGATGTCTGGGTACAAAGATAACCGACCCCAGACTGCTACCAGAGCAGGACAGTCAGTCCTCCTTTCAGGAGCGCTGGTAGGGCTTCTCAGAGAAGTGATCTCTGTCACCCTGGTGTTGCGAACCCCTTCGGCCGCAAGGGCAGCATCTTCCATTATTGCCCCCTCCTCTGCTTCTGAGGGGGGAGTCACCACTTGTGTCCTGAAAGGCTCCTTGGGCTTTTCGGAGCCACATTTTTCCTCCCCTTTGACCTTTAGGGTAGGGTCTGGTAGGGGTGGAAAAATGGACCCCGGTGGCAGTCTTTCCATCCTGCTCACACCTGGTTAAGGTTTCCTTCACTTTAGACCCGAAAAGGGACGAGCCATCAAAGGGAGTATTCACAAAGGATGACTTGAAGGGCTCCGCGAAGAAACACAAATGCATCCAGGAGTGTCTCCTAAGAGCAACTCCTGTACCCGCTGCCCTACTCATTCCATCAGCTGCATATGAAAAGAGGCGCATGGATGAGTTTACTACAAAACTGAGGGTAGCAAGCTGGGTGGCAACTTTGTCTGTAGCGCCTGCAGCTACTGTACCCTGAAGAGCATCTCCTAGCTCTTTAAGGAGATCTCTGTAATCTGGTAAAATGGGTTAAATAGTTGAGCAAACGAACAGCATAAGTCGCTGAACTAAACATGCGCTTCCCATATCTATCCATGATCCTGGAGTCTCTGTTAGGAGGATGGATACATGAGGAAGTTTCAGACATTTCCTTTCTGGTGGCTGCCGACACAGCCATGGCATCAACTGGCACACCTTTTGTTAAGAAAGATTTGTCAAGGGGGGGGGCAGAAATTAACTTATTAGGTCTCCTATGGACAGGCTCCATAGTATCCAGAGACTCCCATGCCCTTCGTGAGACCAGATGCATCAGCTCATTGAAGGGCGGAGACACCCAAGAGGTGGAGGGCTGAGACCTGAAAGCCTTCAGGAGAACATGCTCATCCTCATGAGGGTTTTTGGACTGCGAGTCACCCCTCTGCCTCAGGATTTCCAAGTATCTCAGCAAATGAGACCTCTTCAGAGGGGGACCATGGGGACCATTCTGACTCATCCAAGTCAGTATATGTTAGAGACTCCTGGGGGGAGTCTATAGGTTTCCTCTTACACAATCTCTTCCTGGGAACCTCATCAGTGGGAGCGTCTGGTGAGGTCTCGGAAGAGCAAGGGCCACCCAATGGGGCTTCCTGAGGCTCTGGGTCTCTACACTTCACATCAGGATGCGTGAGGCAGAAGCAGACAGAGTCGCTTTAGGGGAGGAGGAAGCCAGACCTGAGGTCAAGGATGTCTTAGGAGACATGACTCTCCTCATGTCATCAAAAGCTCCCCTGCTCCGATGCAAGGGAGCCGACGGATCTGAGGAAACCGTCGATACCCTAGGCACCGGGACAGTGGGCTCTAAACCAGAGGTAGGAGCTGAGCTCATCCAAGCTGAAACCCCAAGAGGCAGAGTCGGAACGGACAAGTCTGTCAGACTATCCTACCTGGACCCGACCAGACAGTGTCGGCTCCTAGAATCCTCGATCGGTACTGAGGATGTCAGAGTGAAAGGAGCCGAAGACACTGGAGCAGGCATCGGCTCCGAGGGTTCCACAATCAACAGGTCCGACTCCTCCAGCTCCAAAGGACCAGCATAGCTCAGAGGAGGAACTGTTTGAACTGGTGTAAGGGTCTTTGGCTCAGAAGCCATTTGGGCTGGAGCCGATAAAATTTTTGCCAAGGCCGATGCCAATAACAGCTTCTGCACCACACGATCCACATCCAGATCAGAAAGGCTGATAAAGGACTGAGACGAGTGCACCAAAGGTGGTACCGACTGTAATAATAGACTCTTAGGTTCATAGGTTGGTACTAGGCTATCGGCCCTAGGGCTAATACAAGCCTAGCCATAATTCCCTGGTCCCCTGTCTAACATGGCGATTGACATGATCCCTGGGGGTGAATTTCCTATCTCCCATCCAATCGTCAAGGTTCTTTTTGAAGAGGGCCAAAGAGGCGCTCAGCTTGACATGTATGGGCAGTCTATTCCAGAGTATGGAGTCTCTGGTTCAGGAACCTATCCATCCAGCATGTTTTGTTCATTGTGATGACCAGGTTTAGATCCCTGCAGCATGTGGCTCTGAAGGATTGGGATTTCTTTAAGTGTAGTATGTCCAACAGCTTTGGGTTTGACATGGCCTTGTATGTTAAGCAGAGATCGCCCCTGAGCAGGCGATATGAGACAGAGTATAGCTGGAGTTTTTTTTTTTTTTTTTTTTTAAGAGTGTCAGCATAGGGCATCTGCTTTAGGCTTGTGATTTTTTTCGTGAGGTATTTCTGTGGCCTTTCCAGTTGTTGCAGATGTCTTGTGGGGTACATACCAAATGGGGCATTGTACTCTACAATGGGTCTAATGAGGGAGGAGTACAGTGGAACAATGACTCCTTTTTTCTGGATGAAAAGCCCTTAATGATGAGGTGTGCCACATAGAAGGATTTCCTGACTGTTGTGGCGATGTGGTTATCGAAGGTGAGACCACTGTCCACTTGTGTCCCTAAGTCCCTTATCACACTTTCGATGTTTAGTGTACTGCCAATTATGTGGTAATTCATGGGTACATGTTTTTTTCCCAAAGGGGATAACTATACATTTCTTGGCATTGAGGTTGAGCCCATGGCTTTGGCACCAAGCATCTGTTTCTGTAAGGCCCTTTTGTAGAATATCCGCATCATTTGGGGATTCAATAATGGCTCCCAGTTTACAGTCATCTGCGAACTTTGTTAGCCAGAGTCCCTTAGTGCTGGCCTATACTTCAGAGAAGTAGATGCCAAACAAGAGCGGTTCCAGGACTGAACCCTGAGGTAATCCGCTTGTCACTTGTCTGGAGCTGGATTCTGAATTGACTACTTTTACAGTGTGGGTTCTGTCAGTAAGCCAGTTGGCAACCCACCGAGTGAAGCAGGGATTAATGCCCAACTTAGTAAGTTTATCTATGATGCCAGAGTGGGGGGTGGTGTTGAAGGCCTTGGCGAGGTCCATATAGGCTGTGTGGACCACCTTTCCCTCACCCACGGCTCTGGATACTGATTCAGAGAAGTCAATCAGGTTGAGGAGACAAGATCGGCCCTTTACAAAGCCAAACTGGGTGGGGTCCAGTGTTTGAAGGTTGCCAATGTCTTTGTTTATAAGTTCCATGATAATGCATTCCATGGCTTTGCAGATCAGGCTCATCAGACTGATGTGACGATAGTTCCTGGGATCCAAGGTGCATCCCCCCTTGTGGAGTGGGATAACTGTAGCTGTGTGCCACTCATTGGGCACGAAGCCTGAGGTGAGGCTATAATTAAACATGACACTTGGGTGAGGTGCCATTTCATTTTGTAGTTCATGTAGTACACTGCCCAGAATGTCATCTGGTCCCATGGATGCTGTATTCTTAGCTTTGAAGAGTGCGTTTTTTACCTGTGTGGCCGTGATTACCAGAATTTGGCAATCTTTTGGTATTGAGCTGGACCCTTTAGGGGGTGAGAGGGGGGGTGAAGTTGGCACTGAATCGATCTGCCAGGATACTGGCAATATCCTTGGGATCAGTATATTTAATGCCATTCTGTTGTAGTTCAGAACAGATCTGAGCATTGCCATTTAGATTCTTGACATAACTATAGAATGCCTTGTGGTTGTGCTTGAAATCTTTGGCAATTTTATTTTCGTAACTAGCTTTGAAGGATTTTATGAGGGATCTCAGCTTCTTACTGAGACTGGTAAGGGAGTATTTTACATCCTGGGATTTTCCTCTTTTCTGCAACAGTTTCTTCCTTCTGTTGCATAGTTTGTTTATGGTAGGGGACCACCAGACTGGCTTCTTTTTTTGGAGGAGAGCATCTTAGTTCTATGTGGAATGGCACGATTCATGCATGAGTGGATGTGCTCGTACAGTGCCTTAGTGTAGAATTCAGCAGTCGAACTTTCAGTTCCCGTCTGCATGGGTGTCACGAAGTTTGCTACTTCTGACTTGAGTAGCATGAAGTTAGCTTTGGAGAAGTTTTTTATGGAGGTTTCCCTACTGGGGGTGGGGTGGGATGTGGACGTCAAGGGTGATTAGCTTATGGTCAGACCTGAACAACGAGGGGGGTGACCACTGGGGTGAAGCATCGATCTCCCATGTTGGCAATGACCAGGTCTAGGATATTGGAGCCCCTGGTGGGACTATGGATTAGTTGATCCAGGGCATTGAAATTTATGAATTCCAAGAACCATTGGGCTAAGGTGTTGGTGCCCGAGTAGTTTTCCCAATTAATGGCAGGGTAGTTGAAATCACCCAGTATTAGGGTGTTTGATTGTATTTTAATATTTTCCAGTATGTTTAGAAAGGTGTAGTGAGAATCTTTGGGCATGGTGGGGGGATCTGTAGCAAGCTACAATTTGGATTGCAGTCTTACCTAGTATTAGTTGTACCTGTAGAATTTCAGATGCATCGTGTTGGTCAACTAGCCTGGAGGTGTGAATATCCTTGGTGAATATGGACACTCCTCCGCCTTTAGTGTTTCGGTCCCGGTTTGGTGGCCGAAAAGTGTGGTAAGAGTTGTAGCCTGGTATTGCAGGGGTGCTCTCTGGAGCCTTGAACCAGGTCTCAGTAACTGCACAGATATCGATGCTCTCATTTTTAGAAGTGCCTCGAGAGAGTGCATTTTGAGGTTTAGACTTCTAGCATTGAGTAGCATTACCTTCAGATTTTGCATGCTTATATCTGTTACAGTGGTGGTTTTATCCTTTGAGCCTTGCCTAAAAAAGGCACTACAGGGGTGGCAAGAGCCTTAGCCAGTAACCTGAATTATGGGGTGACAGGTGCAGACCATCTCTGGCAAAGCATTGCGGTCTGTTGATCATGTCATCCCAGGCAGACAGATACTGGATCCCCTTTGAATGACACCAGAAACTCAGCCAATTGTTGAAGTCAATCATTTTGTCCTTATACTGTGGTATCATTCTGGGCAAAGGCAGTTTGCTACTCAGAGCTAGGGTCATACCTGCCTGGGCCACATGATCTGAGAGCTCTTCCATGTCTCTTTTCATGTAGTCTAGGGAGGTACGTCTCAAGTCATTCACTCCAACATGGGCAATGACAGAGTCATATTTGTACTTATTGTGGAGTGACTTGAGTGCATGTGTGATGTGGCGGATCCTGGCACCCAACACGCAGCTGACTGTAATTTTCTCCTTGTTCAGCCTGGTGAGTGGGACATCAGTGTGTCTGACTATACAGTCACCTATGACTAATGTGTTAGGCACGTTGTCTTGCCTTAGGGGCTGTTGTTGGGTGGCACACTGGTGTTGTGAGTTATGTGACACTTTGGTTATGATTGGTGTTTGTTTGCGTTTCAGCTTCAGAGGTCCTTGTTGCTTGGGCAGGTTAATGTTAAGGGCCTCCACATAAGTGGGTTTAGTGTTACTATGTGTGGATGTTGGAGGCATGAGTTTTGAAGGGCTATGTGTTGCTTGAGGTGTAGTGCAGGTGTTAACCTTCTCTTGACTGTCTAGCACAATCTTGGGTGGACAGAGCTTTGCTTCCAGTTTGGCTATGTAAGTGCATCTCTCGCATCGCAGGTTGTAGTGTTGGGTGGTAGGAGGAAAATTGTCTGTGTACATGAGGCAATTGCTGCATTGCCCCAGTATGCCCAGATTCACCAGGTGGACAGGAGAAATGACTGGAAGCTGACTGCTTGACATGCCTGGTTCAGTGTTTCTTTTGTAAAGTACAAGAGCTGATTTTCCTTACCTTGGCAAGGTACTTTTCATTTATAGGTTGTTTAGAGCCTAAGATTAATTTCTCGTTATCAACAAGGAGAGTCAAGTGCTTGTATCAGTTTACGGTTTCCTAGTGCTTTCCAGCAGGTTTTATAGCAAGTGCTAGTCACAGGGATTCAGATTTTAGTGCTACTACTGACAAACCAGCTAGTTCTAAGGAAAAGTTTGAAGAGCAGACTTTCTGGCACCGGGAGTAATTTAAAGTGCTAGACTAACATGTTAATAAAAGTGCAGGAGAGCAGAGAACTAGCAGATCTGAGGGAAAAAATTGAAGAGCACCGCTAGCATACAAAAAGTCCAGGATACAGCAAATCTGTATCTGGGCTACACTAGTTCCAGGAAATGTAGGAAATAGGAAGAGGCAGAAGATAATGAGATAATTCAATATGCAGAAGTTAAAGGGGTGGGGCTTTGCTAGGTTCTCACTACTAACAGTAGAATGAGCTGATGTAATGTGACTGGGTGAGAGTGTCCAGTATCGACTTAATACCAGAGGCGGGCAACTCAAAGCCACCAAGACAAAAAGACCAAAACAAGAACTGGGAGGGTGGGTGGGGAAAAACAGTTGTACAGATTGCATTTTGATTTAATATTTCTGTAGACAAAAAATGAGAATAAACTCTTACCTTTTCTCAATATCACAGCTGGCAGTAGGTCAGTCTCTCTGCAGCAGCCTGAGCAACAGGTATATCGGATTTAAAGCACAGGACAGAAACCAAACAATTATCCAAACAAGACAGATGCAGGAATACTTTGGCCGGATGAAACTAGTTCTGTAAACTTTCTGCCACTAAGACACCAGACAAAGGATTTCACTACAACTGGTTGGGAGTTTCGGATACCAGTTCCAAGACTGGGGACCGGTTCCGAAAAGAAAAAAACGTCAGTTCCTATGGCAGTGGAGCCGAGGAACCGAAGTCAAAGATTTTTTGATTTCTTTGATTCAGAAGTCTTAGAAGACTTTGAGGACTTGCTGGATCCATCTTGGTCACTCAAAGCTTCTTGGAAGGATGGTTTCAACAAACTTCTGTCTATTAATTTTCTTTTCCTTTCCTGTAGGACCCTGGAGGAGAAGGAAATGAAGGGCTCCTGGACAGTACACACAATTTACATGGCTGTCAGTTACAGACATCTTTTGGCCACATTTTCGCCACTTTTTGAATCCTGACTTAGGATGCTTCTCTTGGTCAGCCATTGTAATCTCAGAGAAAATTACTGTCACCACAAAAAATTCTTAACAGTAATTATCAACAGAAGCCTTAAATAATATCAGGCTAAGCATCTCTCTCACACACACACACACACACACACACACACACACACACACACACACACACACACACACACACACACACACACAAAGTAATACTAATGTAAATGCTAAAATGACAGGAAAAGGTCTGTCTAAAACAACAATAAGAAAAATATAAGCAGACTATGCAATGAAAAGAAGATAGCTGCTATAAGACACAACAAACCTCATCTAAGATATTCTAAGGAATAGTTATATCTGACAAAAATTACTGTCACCTGCAAAACTTCAACAGTAATTATCAAATCCAAGTCTTTTCTAAAACAAATTAAGGCTAAACACATCACACAGCAAATAATTATAAACTATCCAAGTATTAAATATAAATTGTGACAAAAGGTCACTGAATTAACAGACTCTAGTAATCAGAAAAAGGTTTTTAAACTAGGCCTAAAACAAGAGGCCAACTAGAATTTTAAAGCACACAAAGGGAAGGGAATATAATGTAGGTAAATACACCAAAAAGCTATAAGAGCTTTATAAAACTATTCAAAACTACCTAAAACTATCTAAATATCAATATAATTAAGTAAAGTATGAAAAAAAAGTTTTACTGGCCCGAGCTAATGCAGAACCTCTGATCTGTTGCAGCAGCAAGCTGGATCTGAGGTAACTCTAGGTGCATCAAGGGATAGGGACTTGGCTTCGAGCAATTTGAAGACCTCGAGCTTTGCAACTGGCCGACCTTGAAGCCGACGGATCGGCTCCGAACCCATCAGTAAAGAATGAACGGCGAGATAGAACAACTTTGCATATAAAGTTAAGAAATCTTCTTTAAATAATATCATTCTCAAAGTTAACAATACCTTATTTGATTTACAAGTTCAAAATGATGCATCAATTTATACAGTTTTCCGTATGTATCTAATCCTATGTTATATGGGCTACGGCTACCAAATATACACAAGTGTCTTATAAAACACCTCTGTGTCCTATAGTTTCAAGAGGAGAATGGTCAACAGAATTTATATCTATTTAGTTAAAAGATAATTTGAAACCATTTCTAATGAGTGAATGTATGGAGTTTTATCCACTAATGATTTCCTCTGTAAACTGTAAGAATGAATGAAGAGTTGCAGAATGATTCTGGAATCAAATTTGTAACATTAGATATTACATCTTTATTTACAGTAATATCCAATTCTTATGGGATGCAAGCCATAAGACAGCATATTTGTAAATACAGTGGAATATCAGTTAGACAAATAGAAATGGTCTATTAATTACTAGATGTGGCCTTGAATAGCAATGTTTTTTGATTTAATGAAGAGTACTACAACCAAACCTTGGGTCTAGCAATGGGTACATCTGCTGCAAAGACCTATGTAAATATAGCTTTGAGTAAATAGGAAGAATATATATTTGTTGATGCAACATTTGACAGCTCCAAATTAATGTTTTGTGAATGACATGTTTATATTTTGGAAAGATTAAAACACTGACTCAGTTTGTTGCACATCTTAACACAAATACTTAATTTTTAAAGTTTCAAACAAATTATTCAGAGAATAAAATCATTTTTTTTTTGGATAGTAAAATATGAAAGGATGGGGTTAAATTAAGCACCAATATACATAGGAAAGAAGTGCAGGCCAAGTGCTATTTAAATAGTAATAGTATGCATTACAAACATGTATACAAAGGTACAATTAAAAGACAATTTGAGAGTGAGTTGATAGGCAACATGCGATGATGAGCTTAATACAGGATTAAAGCATATGGGTGATAAATTTAATGACAGGAGATATAACAAGTTGTGACATGCAACATGAAGTGTTAAGTGATCGACAAGGGAAAACAAAATCTTATTTTTCTGAAAGGGTGGTAGCTGGGAGTGAAGTGCCTGAGAATGCAAACAAGCTACATTACATAACTAAATATAACATAAGAAGCCAACAAATTATGAATATTGAATATTATCAAAAATAATTGGCCAATATTAACTGCCCTCCATGAACTGCATAATTTGATTGGCAATAAACAAGAAGTTATGTACTCACCATAACATTCGATGTGTGTAGTCCATCTCGCCTCACATTCTTACCCGTGGGTTCGGAGCCGAATATCGGCTCCGACTCCGCTGATTTTTTTTTAGCTCGAAGTCTTTTATTGGCTGGGCTAAGCAGGTATCCCATGGTGCACTGCTCCATATCCCCAGATCTAGTTTGCTGTGAAACTCATTTGTACTCCATGCACACATCACATACAGGTAAAGAATAAGCTAAGCAAGGGAACTCTGCAGATAACAACCTAACCTCCAAATCCTCCAGGAAGGGGGAGGGTAAGTAAGAATGTGAGGCTAGATGGACTACATACATCGAACGTTATGGTGAGTACATAACTTCTTGATATTATGTAGTCCTATCTCGCCTACATTCTTACCTGTGGGACAGCGTCCCTAGCACCTACATCCTGGGTGGCTCATAGGAAAATACTCCTGAGAACTGTGGAGCCAAAGGAAGACCTGCCCCTGGAGACCACGTCCAATTTGTAATGAGAAACAAATATGTGAGGAGAAGCCCAAGTAGCTGCAGCACATATATCATCCATTGACAATCTGGCTTGATAGGCTGTAGATGTGGAAACAGCCCGAGTAGAGTAAGCCTTGACCGGAAATGGCAGATCTTTACCTCCTGCTTGATAGATGAAAGATATACAACTAGATATCCATCTAGATAGGGTGACCCTGGAGACCGGGGACCCCATTCGGTTTTCCGAAAAGGAAACAAAAAGTTGATCAGACTTCCGGATATCTTTTGTTCGGTGCAGATAGAAGCGTAACTGTCTGTGTACATCCAACTGGTGAAATCTAAATTCTGCCTTGTTAGAAAAATGGGGAAAGAAGACAGGCAACTCAATGGATTGATTTAGATTAGACATGGAAGCCCCTTTAGGAAGGAACGAAGGGTTTGGTCTAAGAGAGACCCTGTCCTTATGGAAGATTAAGTATGGAGGTTTGATAGAGAGGGCTTGAATTTCTGAAACTCGCCTTGCTGAAGGGATTGCTGTTAAGAAGGTGGTTTTCCAAGTCAAGACTTTAAATTCGCAGGTAGCTGCAGGCTCGAAAGGTGGTACAGTAAGGGCTTGTAGAATAAAATTGAGATCCCAGGGCATGATGGGTTCGGAGATCGGGGGACGGAGTAACAGAGTACCCTTCAGGAAAGCCTTGCAGAGTCTATGCACCATGAGACTAGGCTCATTCGCTACATGAAAATTAGAGATCGCTGCCAGTTGAACTTTGATGGTGGCTGATGCGGAACCCTGATGGAAAAGCATTGACAAAAACTCCAGGACTGAAGCGATTGGAGCTGTGTAAGGATCAATGCCTCGGGTATGTGCCCAGATAGAAAACCTTTTCCATTTACTAGAATAAATCTTTCTAGTGGATGGTTTATGAGAGAACGATAATATATGAACCACTTCTGGTGAGAAATTATGAAGTCTGACTAACAATGGAAGTGGAGTAGCCAGGCTGTCAACCGGAGGGTTATCAGGTAGGGGTGGAACTGTCCCGACATGTGTGTCAGTAAATCTGGTTGAGGGTCCAGAGTCCGAGGAGTGTCCACAATGAATTGCTGAAGAAAGGGAAACCAAACTTGGTGAGGCCAGTGTGGAGCAATCAGAATGATTCTGCTTCCCAAAGATTGCGCTTTCTGAATCACCTTTGACAGCAAGGGGAAATGGAGGGAAAGCATAAAGCAGACCAGAGGGCCAATCGTGAGCCAGAGCGTCCCTGGGTGACTCCCCTGTGGGGGGATCATCGTGAAGTAGTTGCTGCATTTCGCATTGAGGGGGCTGGCAAAAAGGTCGCAGCAAGGCTGACCCCACCTGCTGAAGATTCGCTCTGCAACCAGGCGATTCAGGAACCACTCGTAAGGCATCAGAATAGCTCTGTTTAGCCTGTCTGCAATCACGTTGGACTTCCCCGGAATGTGCGTTGCCACCAGAAATCGTTGGGAAGTTACTGCCCAATGCCACACTCGCATGGCCTCTCTGCACAGAGGGTAAGACCTGGTTCCCCCTTGCTTGTTTAGATACCACACTACTGACATGTCGTCTGAGTGTATCGCAATCATCCCTAGAGGAAGAACACTCTGAAGTGCCTGCAACGCAAGTAGCACTGCTCTCATCTCTACGATGTTTATATGCAGATGTATCTCGTGTTCTTGCCATGTGCCTTGGACTGTACTGCCAAGATAATGCCCCCCCCCCCCAATCTGGGAGGCGTCCGTGGTCACCGTGGCAACTGGGATGGGTGGAACGAAAGGTCTTCCCCCGTCCAAATTGTTGGTGCACAGCCACCAACTGAAGTCCTGCTTGCATCTGTCCGTGAGCAAGATGGGGTGAGACAGTGGAAGTCTTTAGAGAGACCATTGAACAAAGAGAAGCCATTGGAGAATTCTCATGTGCAATCTCGCTAGAGGGACCAACATGACTGTTGCTGCCATGGTCCCTAGGAGCTGGAGAACCCATCTTGCCTTCGCTTGTCTCAGGGGCATCAGCATGTGTATCTGTTGTTGTAAGACTCTGATCCTTTCCTGCGGTAAAAATGCTCGCATTCGAATGGTGTCTAATTCTACTCCTATAAAGGTGACACGCTGCGAGGGCAATAAAGCAGATTTTTCCCAATTTATTGTTATACCCAACTGGTGACAGAGTGATGGTAGCGTCCCTGGTTTGAACTAGTTGATGCCTGGTGGGGGCGGTAAGGAGCCAGTCGTCCAGATACGGAAACACTTGGAATCCCTGACGTCTCAAGTGAGCCGCCACCACCGCCATCCACTTGGTGAACACCCTGGGGGCTGTGGTGAGACCAAAGGGCAGGGCTAAAAACTGGAAATGACTGGCTCCCAGCCGGAAGCGTAGGTGACTCCTGGATGCCCTGTCCATTTTCACATGGTAGTAAGCATCCTTGAGGTTGATGGAGCACATCCATACCTCCTCTCCCAACAATGGGAGAATCGATTGTAGTGTGACCATACGGAACTTAGACTTGTGTACGTAGTTGTTCAGATGGCTGAGATCTAGTATGGGTCTCAGGTCCCCTGTTCTTTTCGGCATCAAAAAGAATCTTGAGTAAGTCCCTAATCCGATTTGGTCTGAGGGGACACGCTGGATGGCTCCTATTTCTAGCAGCTTTGAGACCTCTGAGGCTGCTTGATCCCTTTGACTGGGTGGAACGTCTGGGATTTTTCTGATTGGTGGAGGGTCTGATGTAAGTGGAATGAGATAACCTCCGGAAATTATCCGTAATACCCATCGGGTCCTGGGTAATGCTTTCCCAGACTTCTGGATATAATGAAATTCGACCCCCGACTGGCTCCGGATAAGCACAGACGGGCACACCCTCAGGAACGAGAGTAGGGGGAGCCACGAAAGGAATCGCGGTCTCCCGAATTGCAGGGGCCCCCTCTGCCTCTGGGGTGACGTCTCCCTGAATAACCTCCCCCTCCCCTGCCTCTGGAGGGGGGTTCACCTTGTGCGGCAGGAAAAAACCTCTGTGATTTCTTCAACCACATCCCCCCCGCTGGGCCTTGGGATAAGGCCTAGAAGGAAGGGAAAAATGGACCCCTACGGCAGACAGGGTCTTTCCCTCTTGCTCGCACCTGGTGAGGGTGTCTTTCACTTGGTCCCAAACAAAGAGGAACCATCAAAGGGGGCATTAGTAAAGGAAGACTTGAAGGCCTCCGCAAAGTGACACAGGCGCAGCCAGGCTTGCCTTCTGAGGGCAACCCCTGAGCTTGCTGCCCTACTCGCTCCCTTGGCTGCATACGAAATGAGCCGCATGGATGAGTTAACAATGGAGTTGAGGGGAGAGACCTGGGCATTAACCATCTGAGCCACAGCCTCAGGAACGTTACCCGCAAGAGTATCTCCTAACTCCTTGAGGAGATCTCTCTGGAGCCGAGCGAAGTGACAGAGGTAATTCAGTGACCGTAAGGTAAAGGTTGCTGACGAGAGGGTACACTTCCCGTACCGATCCATGGTCCTAGACTGACTCCTTGTTAGGAGGATGGACGGATGAAGAAGACTCTGCTACTACTGAGTGGCTGCCGCCACCACCCATGGCATCTACAGGGACTCCTTTAGACAGAAACTCTTTACCTTGGGGGGCGGAAAGAAACTTGTTGGGACGCCTGGGTATGGGCTCCACAGAATCAGGGTTCTCCCACACTCTTCGACAAATCAGATCAAGAAGTTCGTCGAAGGGTGGAGACACCCAGGAGGTGGAGGGCTGAGCACCAAAGGCCTAAAGGAATACTGACTCCTCCTCGGAAGGGGCTTTGGACGGCCAGTCACCTCTTTGTTTCAGTATCTCCAGGATATCGGAGAAGGAAACATCATCAGAGGATGACTTGGGGGACCCCTCCGATTCCTTGAGGTCAGTATCAGAAGTGAGGGACTCATCCTGGGAGTCTATGTGCTTCCTCTTGCACGTTTTCTTTCTGGGGGGCTCCTCAGGCGCTAACTCTGAGGGACCCTCAGAAATCTGGGGACCACTCGTGGGGGTATCCCTAGGCCCTGGTGCTCTGCTGTCCATGGATGGGTGGTGATCAGAAGCTCTCACCGGAGTGGTGGGGGATGGAGTGACTGACCCGCCTGATGTAGCTGATTATCTGGCCAGCGCAGTCCGCATAGCCTCGAAGGACAGCCCCCCCAAATCCGAGGAGCGACCAGTCTCCGAGGCCATGATGGGGGATGGAGTTCCCTGAGCCGATGCACCGAGAGGGAGGCTCGGGACCGAAATAAGCCCCGAGATGTCCCCCTCTGGCCCGACCGAAGAATCCCGGGTCCCGAACCCAGAGGACAGAGCCGATGCTGATGGAGCCAAATGGGGCATCGGAGCCGGCCTAGGAACATCACACGGCACAGAACACTCCAGCTCCGAAGACAGGGATGCGCTCGGAGGAGGAATGATCGAAGACGGGGACGGGACGGGCTCCGGAGCCGACTGGGCTGGAGCCGAAAACAATTTTGCCAAAACCGGTGACTGGAGGAGCCTCTGAACCACCCTATCAACATCCACATCCGAAAGGGTCCTGGAGGATTTGGAAGACAGGGATGGAGAATGAGATCTCCTCTCAAGAGAAGCTGGTCTGAAAATAGGTGATCGGCTCCTAAGAGGTTCCAATAAAATTGGAGCAGACGCCGGTTCCGTCAATACTGACACTTCCTGCGGCCCCGAGGACAGTGGAGCCGAGGAGGTCGATGCAGTTTTTGAGATTTTCTCCGGCGGCTCCAATGAAGCTGACGGAGCCGGAGATCTCTTTTTGACTTGCCAGATTTTGACTTTCCACTGGAAGACGAATCCATAGCCTCTTCAAAATAGGGTTTCAAGAGTCCCTTTAAAATCAGCTTATTCTTTCTCTCTTGGAGAACTCCAGGACTGAACGCATGACAAAAACTGCAGGATTCCTGCAGATGGATGGCTCCCAGGCAATAGACACAAATGGAATGCCCATCGGTAATGGATATTTTGTACCCACATTTAGAGCACTTTTTGAAACCCGAAGGTTTGTGCTCCTTGGGATCTTTAGACATCTTAACTACTACGGCAACAAGGCAAAAACCAAAATCTGAGAACAACACAAAGGCACTCACACTACAAAAAGCGGGAACGATGCTAAACAGTGATCAACACTAAACAGTGACCAAACACACACTGAAGAGCAAACACAAACTCTCAACAAGGGATTGAAACCCACAAGGAAATGGAGAGCCCAAACCTCTAACTTAAACGGTCTAGACCGTACTCATACAGAAGGCAAAAAGAGGAGAACTAGGCCCTATAACTGAAACGGGCCTAGCCCGAGGGAACAGTCAGTGGGATACCACACAACAATCACAACTCTCAACAAACTTAGACTAAGTTAGACAAATAGCTATGAAAATAGCTTTTGATATGAATCAAAACTTTTCTTAAGACAAGAAAAAAAGAGGGTACTCAGCCACAGCCAAGCGAGACCACGTCCGAGCTACACGAGCGACAAACGAGATCTGGGGATATGGAGCAGTGCCCCATGGGATACCTGCTTAGCGCAGCCAATGAAAGACTTCGAACTAAAAAAATCGTCCAAGTTGGAGCTGATATTCGGCTCCAAACCCACAGGTAAGAATGTAGGCGAGATAGGACTACATAACATCTTGAATTTTCTTTCAGAAAGGCTAAATGTTTAAAGCAAGAACTTTGTTACAAGGATTTTTTATAACAAAAAATACAGTAAAATTTATGAAAAGAGGGAACCCATCCATGCTATAATTGTATATTTTGCAAGCATATAGGTTCATAGGTGTTTATTACACTAACAACCACAAGGGTCTTTTTAAGCCTAGACATCCATCCCAAATCTCTGGAAACTTCTTAAGTATAAGCAGGAGTTTGGGAGATGAACCATTTACAGGCTGCCTGTGTCCATTACAGACACAAGTACCAAACCAGGGACAAATTTCCTGTTCCCTACCGATTGTCAAGTTACATATGAATTTGGTTAGGGAAGAACTCTGATTCACAAGGATGGGGAGCCTGTTTCAGAGAAGGGACCGACTCTGGGATACAGACCTGTCTCTCCAGCAGGTCCTATTCATATCTAAGGCAAGGTTTAAGTCTTTAGAGTAGGTAATTCTGATGCTGTTTTTTTTTGCAGATATGCAGGGGGGGGGGTGGGCATCAGAGTGGGGTCTGACAGTGTCTTATATGCCAGGCAAAGATCTCCCTTCAACAACCTGTAGGAGACAAAATACAGGGATAGGGCATTGAGGAGGTCTGCAAATGACATGGTGGACTTCCCAATTGTTGGATATGCCTGATTAGGTACATATCAAAGGAGGCATTGTACTCAGTGATAGGTCTGATGAATGCCAAACACAGTGGAACATTGACTTCCTTGGATTTAGCTGCCATATCTTTGCTTATAAGTTGCACAACACAGAATGATTTCCTCATCGCTATAGACTGATGATGGTCTAAAGGCTAGATTACTGTCTATGTATGTCCCAAGACCCTGACTACCGGGTCAGATCTTAGGGGTGTGTTGTCAGTAGGACAGTTACCAGAGGTGGATGCCTTCCAAAGAATACTATTATGCATTTCCTGGCATTTAGTGTTAGTCCATGGCCCCGACACCAGTTATTTATCTGTGTCAGCCCTTCCTGGAGAACATTTGCAACAGTGGGGGATTCAATGACAGCTCTTAAGACTTTTGTTTTATACATCCCATGATAAAAAAATGAATATATTTTTTAAAGCTTTTGCAATTTGCAATACAGAAAATGTAATACATCAGGCAACCTGTGTTAAATGTCCATGTTTTTACATAGGCTAGACTAAGCAGAAGCTCAAACAGCTTATATGCCTGTATTTGTCGGATATAAGACGCAAAATCAGCACTAATGTTTTAGCAAACCATATTAATGAAATGGGAGTACAACATAGCTTCAAATTTAGAGTTATTAAGTAAGTCATATTAGATATGACAGGTGGTGATATTCACATGTATGCTGAAATGGATGAATACAACTGGATTGTAAGATTACATGCAGATGTACTTCTGGGCTTGAATGAGGCTGTTAGCATAAAACCCCTTTTAAGAGTATGAATTGCATCAGATAATAAATGAGCTTCTGGCTGCTCCCCACTTGTTTTACTTGTAATTTGTTTACTGTAATTTTTTTAATGACATTTCATTTGTATTCTTCTCTTTTTGTTTTATCTGTGGCTGTATCTTCTGTATTGCACACTGTTTTCCAACTGGTCAATGGTAGTAAGTGAAAGTTAATTAAATGCTTTACAAAGGAAGTTTAATATGTTGCATTGAGAAAGTGTTTGCTTTGCTTGCTGCTTTTATCTATTTATGCTTATGAATTAAACGTCTTGTGTATTTGGATTTTTGAACAGATTTTTTTCATTGTATCTGTGAGACAATGTGTCAAGGCATGTCCAGCAACTTCAGTCCTCTAGACATTTGTGTTTTTGTCTTCTGTTATTCCAAGAACTATGACTATTCCAAAACTAGGAATGCAACAGTTGTAAAAATACTATCAGAAAATTCTGCAAAGAGATTGCTAGTCAATTCAGGAAAACATTCTCATTATGCTTAACTGCATCTGTGCTACCTGCATGGGAAAGGTCTGTCTAGAAAATGAGCTCATGGTGCATGTCTCTTTTACCAGTCTTTTGCCTCCAAAGAAAGTAAACAGGAAACAAAGCACTGAGTTACAGATAATTCTAACATCACTTTCAGGAGGAAACATTGGTTAGTCTTGATACCTAATCCTTGGGTGGGGGGACAATATGGCTGCCAACAAGTAGAAGTCTGACTTTCCAAAAACAATCAAGCAGAGGTAAACTACCACTCACAAGACAGATTTCCAAAAAAGAAACTTCAAATCTGCCAAGCCAGCAGGTTAGAACTAAGGAAGTGCAAGAGCCTGTCATCAAGATTTTTCTTTGATAGAACACCAGGCTGCAAGTCAATAGACTATTACATGCCTCAGCAATATCCAGAGATCAGAACCAATCCCTATAGCTTGCATATGTAAGCTAATAACTTTAACCATTAAGCCAACCCCACCATTAATTAAAAATATCTTGCAATACAACATAACAGTTCAAAATATTGTTGGAGAAAAGTACAGTTTTGTACCTACCATAAATGTAGATGTTCGAAGATCCACATTGCTGCAGTCATAACCTGTGGGTAGTCCGCTGTCCTCGGTCGGCCCGAATACCAAAGTGTTAGGCTGGCGTCGGTCATGGTCGCTCAGATCTGACGTCAGTACGCCATGGTATTAAAGCGCATGACCGACGTCATATCCTCAGTCTTTCTTACCCCAGATGTCAGAAGGCCCTAAAAAGAAAAGCCATAGCCAAAAACAGAAAAACCTCCAAAACCCATGTACAAACAATATTTACAACCCAAACCATACAACCACTCCAAACTACAGAGGGGAAGGAGGGAGGGTAAATTGGACTGCAGCAATGTGGATCTTCGAACATCTACATTTATGGTAGGTACAAAACTGTACTATGTTCTTCATCTCACATTGCTGCAGTCATAACCTGTGGGTAGAATCCCAAAGCAAAGGTAAAGGGAGGTTGTCAAAATCATAAAGCATTGGGAGCTGCTAACATGCCCTGCAAGACTGCAGTGGCAAACCCAGCCCTAGATTTGGAATAAAGAGGGAGATGGTAATGATTAGAAAAAGTGTGCACTGAACTCCAAGTAGCTGCTTCCAAAATTTCTTTAGTAGCTACACCCCTTAAAAAAGCAGTAGAAGTGGCAGTAGCCCTAGTGGAATGAGGTCTGATTCCAGCCGGAATCTCCTTACCATGATGAGAATAACAACAAGCAATACAATGGCCAATCCACTTAGAAATAGTTTGTTTTGAAACAGGTTTCCCCTGAGAGCCCAAAGCAAAAGAAACAAATAACTGTTGAGACTGTCTGAACCCTTTAGTCCTGCTCAAATAATAACGCAACTGCCTGTGAATATCCAAAGTGTGCAAAATTTTCTCCCTTTATTTTGGGGATCAGCATAAAAAGTAGGCAAATGAATAGATTGGTTCAAGGCCACATTTGAAACCACTTTAGGCATAAAAGTAGGGTTAGTGCAGAGATACCCTATCCTTATGAAAAATCAGGAAGGGTTCAACTGCCATTAGAGCCTGTAATTCAGATACCCTTCTAGCAGACGTAATGGCCAACAAAAAAGCAGTCTTCCAAGACAAAAACCAACTCAGATGTAGCTGCAGGTTCAAAAGGAGGTAAAGTAAGTTTTTCCAACACAAAATTGAGATCCCAGGAAGGAGTAGGAGCTCTACGCGGGGGTCTTATGTTCTTTGCCCCTCTAAGGAATTGCTTAAACAAAGGATGAGAGAATAATGGTGGGTCACAGTCATAGTGAGCAGAAATGGCTGCAGCATGAACTTTTACAGAGGAGAAAGACAAACCCTTGTCTAATAATTCTGTAAGATATTGAAGTGAAACACTCAAATTAGGCCTGGAAACATCAAAGCTCTTTGCTTTGCTCCAAATAAAAATCTCCTCCATTTATCAGCATAAACTTTCCTTGTACTAGGCCTTCTGGCCTCCAAAATGACATTCAAAACTTGTTGAGGAAGCTGCGACCCTCCAGGTTCTAGAACAGAATATGCCAGGCTGTCAGATGCAGGGACTGTATCCTGACATTGAGGAAATGATTGCCTGCCTGAGACAAAAGGTGTGGAATTGATGGCAAAGGCCAAGGAGGCTCCCGTACTAAACTTCTCAGCAGAGGGTACCAGTGCTGCCGTGGCCAATCTGGAGCTATTAGAATCATGGAGGGCTTGTCCTGACTGACCTTCAAGAGCACCTTGGGAAGGAGAGGCAGATGAGGAAAGGCATAGACGTGAAGATTGTTCCAACTGAATGATAGAGCATCCACTTTCCAAGCTTTTGGATGAAACATCTTTGTGCAAAACTTTGGCAACTGGAAATTTAGTGGAGAAGCGAACAGATCTATGTCTGGAGTCCCCCATATCACTGTCAACTGTCGAAATACATGAGGATCCAACTTCCACTCGTGGGGATCCACCATCTGTCTGCTCAAAACATCTGCTAAGGAGTTCTGTGCTCCTGGCAGAAACCTTGCCTGAAGAGTGAGGTGCAAACTGAGAGCAGTCTCCCACAAAATCATAGCTTGCCTGCAAAGAGGGTACAAATGGGTTCCCCCTTGCTTGTTGATGTACCACATGACAGTTGTGTTGTCTGTTTGAATCAACACTTGTCTTGGGTGAAGTAGATCCTTGAAAGCCATCAATGCAAATTGGACTGCTAACATCTCCTTCAAGTTGATATGTAAATGTTGAAGTCTGGCAGGCCACGTGTCTTGAACCCATTTTCCATTGAGGTGTGCTCCACAAGCCTTGTCTGAGGCATCTGTCGTTAAGATCTGACTCGCCTCTGGTCGGGTCACAGAGAGTCCCTTGTTTAGGTGACATTCCTGAGCCCACCACAAAAATTCCTTTTGAATGCAAGGTATTATCTGAATGACAGTGTCCAGATCGTGGCAGTGTTGCGTCCATACACTTTTGAGATACCATTGTAGCTTCCTCATATGCAGTTTGGCATTGGGAAGCACCAGAATACAAGATGCCATGAACCCCAAGGCTTGAAGGACTGTCCTTGCAGTCAGCCTGGACCGTAGAGACAATTGTTGGAAGTAAAGCGTAAGATTTCTTTGCTTGTCCGGGGTCAAAAAAGCCATCTGGGAGGCTGTATTCAGTCTCACACCCAGAAAGCACATTTCCTGAGAGGGTACTAGACTGGACTTTGTTTCGTTCACAGAATACCCTAGGCACCTTAACACTGCCATAACATACTGTAGATGGTGAAGTAGCTTGTTATTGTCTTGAGCAAGAATCAGGCAGTCATCCAAATAAGGATAAATTTGTATTCCTCTTAACCTTAAGAAGGCTATCACCAGAGCCAGAACCTTTGTGAACACCCTGGGCGCAGTAGATAAGCCAAAGGGCAATGCAGAGAACTGATAATGTAAAGTCCCAGCCCGAAAACGCAGGAATCTCCTGCAACTGGGCCTGATAGGAATATGAAGATAAGCCTCTTTGAGATCCAGAGTTACCATCCAGTGATCTTTGCCCAACAGAGGCAGAAGTTGTTGCAAAGTCAACATTTTGAATTTTGGAATGTCCAGGTATGTGTTGAGGATAGATAAATCCAAAATTGGCCTCCAAGTGTTTCCTTTCTTCGGTACAAGAAACAGGCGAGAATAAAATCCTAGGCCCACTTCTGACAGAGGGACCTGCTGTATAGCCCCCATTTGAAGAAGTAAAGAAATCTGTTTGTGAGCCTCCACCCTTTGCTGAGGAGGAACGTCTGGCATGCCTTTGAAAGGAGGCAATGTGTGGAAATAAAACTTGTAGCCTCGGTCTATAATGTCCAACACCCATTTGTCCTGGGTGACCAAAAGCCAGTTTTGCCTGAAGAGTGCCAACTTTCCTCCCAGAGGAGCTGCCAGACAGGAAGGATCTGGCAGCTGAAGATGCAGGTCATTGGGTCTGTTTACAAAAGGACTGGCCCCTGCCCTCACCCGTAGATTGTGCAGGGGAACTCCACGTTCTAGGCCTGAAAGAACCCTGAGCTCTGCCCCTACCACGTCTAGATCTGCCCCTAGACTGTAAATCAGAAGAAGGGTAAGCCCATCCCTTAGTAGGCCAATTTCTGCTAAACTTAGGGGTCTGCACCTGCAAAAAATCCTTAACAGTCTGCATAGACTTAGCTTTGTCTTCCATTTTCTTTAAGGCTGACTCCACAGGAGAACCAAACAAAACTTCAGACTGCAGAGGAGCATCCAAAATTCGAGCTTTAACATGCTCTGACAAGTTCTGATCCTTAAGCCAGGCGTGCCTACGAATAACTGATCCAGTGGCAGCCACCCTGGAAGAAGCCTGTAAAGCATCGAAACCACACTGCAAAGAATGCTTACCCACCTGATCAGAGGCATGAACCAAATCCTGTAATTCCTTACACTCTATGCCCTCTGCCAAAGCATCTACCTTAGATTTTAACTGAGTAAGGAGAAAATTCTGGTACTTCAACATATGAAACTGGCAATTCAAAGCCCTCATTGCTAGAGTGGAAGAGGTATACACTTTTTACCCCACCTATCCAAAGCTCTAGAATCTTTATCCATAGGAACTGGATTCTTTACAACAGAAGCCCTGACACCCTTAGGTCCCTGGCTAATAGTTTCTGGGTCAGCCCTTGGGCTCTTATACAGATATTTATGAGCCTCTGGCACTCTGTAATACCTATCTGGTTTAACTGGCGCAGGAGGCAAAGAGTCTGGATTAAGGGAAGCCTCAGAGAAAACATCCTGAACAACATCCAAAACAGTAGGTATAGCCAAGGGCCGATGTTGTGGTAAAAACAAAAATTCCCTAAGCCTCTTTCGGGAATCTGAGAAATCCTGACCTTCCCATTTAAAATGCTCCCTCATAGAATGCAGGGTTTCTGAAAAAGAAAAATCCTCTGGAGGAGAAGCAGAAGGACTGGAATCCTCTGCGTCTGAATCAGAAAAAGGAGGAAAAAACTGAATGTCTTCAGCCGAAGACTCTGAGTAATCTGAAGAATGTTCCAAACCTTCCACCTCTGGCTCCACCCTAGGCCTCTTATCTGGAGGGGGCATAGAACCCCTGATTAAGGAAATCAAATCTTCTGCCATTTTTAGCATGTGTTTTTTAGGTACAGAACCTGCAGAACTAGGACTGACACCAGAGGAAGACAAACCAGGCCTGACCTTGGAAGGTACCTTAGAGACAGAAGGGGAAGGCCTAACCACCTTATGCAAAGAAGGGAGTACAGCAACCTGAGAGGCCCCCTCAGCCTGACCCGACTCCTGAGAGGCCACATCTTGCAAAATTAACGGCTCCCCCTGAGACTCAGCTGAAACCTCGGCTGGATCCACAGATTCCACCGTAGTTTCTAAAGAACCGGCGTCCGGAACGGACGACTCATCCTGCTTGGACTTTAACGATTTTTCCTTGCGCTTCTTAGCGGTAGCGGGCGTCGGAGGATCCGACGGCATATTGTAATTACACCGCTTACGAAGACAAGCCTAGCGCAATCTAACCTACGTTTAATGGTGCGCTTATTAAATCTAGCACAAAAGCGACACCCGACTACGTCGTGCTCAGGCCCCAAACAAGGAATACAGAGAGAGTGGTAATCCCTATGCGGTATCTGTTTCCCACAAGAAATACAATTATTCACTTTTTCTGACATCCGGAATTAACTGAGGCAAGAAAAAACAAAAATATTCCCCAACGGGGTACTTAGCCCAACTTGGTTTTCGGTCTGAAACTCAGAATATGAAAATTTCAGAACGCCGAACGGCACTTGCAAACGCTGCTTCTGCTTCGGACCATGCGGCAAGAAAGACTGAGGATATGACGTCGGTCATGCGCTTTAATACCATGGCGTACTGACATCCGATCTGAGCGACCATGACCGACGCCAGCCTAACACTTTGGTATTCGGGCTGACCGAGGACAGCGGACTACCCACAGGTTATGACTGCAGCAATATGAGATGAAGAACATCAAATGTTTTTCTGACACATGTAACTTACTGATTACACACCAAGTACTTCTTTACAGAATTGTGAATCAACTGAAGTTACCTGGCAGGTTTATGATAGTCGCAAAGAAAGTCGAATCTTTCATCAGGAACAGGAACTCTGCTTTCGTTTGGATCAATGGTACAAAATGGAAAGTTTTCTGCTGCAGCTTGGCTCTTTGTTAAGACATTGAAAAATGTAGACTTCCTGTAAATCAGAGAGACCATTTATTAGATTCATAGGTTCAGATTCATAGCTAAGTATAAGGCTAGCTGCCTTTGCAGGCATTTTTAAGCCCATCCAATGCCCCTCAAAGGTGAGAATCAAACTCTGTACTTTGTGAATGTGGGGTAAATAGCTTAACCATTATGCCAACCCCCAACAATTAGGGCTTTCCAGGACTGTAAAGTCCTACAGGTTTCCTCGGCCTTAGACCACAAAGTTCTTCTGTCCCATACAGCTTGTATGTGTTACTACCATTTACATTCCAAACCCAGGAGGGATAAACAGTGCAGTGATCTGTTACCACATCCATCATCGTGGATAAGAGCCTGTCCCTAAGCTGTATGATCCCAATACAAATTATAATACATAAATTACATAGCCATCTTAAGATCATTAATTAATGCAGAATTAAGTATTTAGAAGCAGCTAGTCTGCTTCCATAACAAAAAATATCAACTAGCGGTTTCTACTCTGCAACTCAATACATTTAATGCAAGCAAGGAAAAGCCTCAGGCCAACACCACTGCATAAAACAGTCTGTTCAGTGTTTCTAACAAAGTTAATACAATAATAAACAAAAATAAGAAGTTATGTACTTACCATAAAGTTCCATGTTTGTTGTCCATCTCGCCTACATCCTTGCAGGTTGAGGTTCGGAGCCGATCACAGCTCCGACTCGGCTGAATACTAAAGCTCGAGAGCTTCCACTGGCTCGAGGCTAACCCCTATCCCATGATGCTCTGGGCCACATCCCCACATCTTGTCTGCAAGTGAAAGCTTTAGACTAACCCAAATAACTACACCAGAAAAATACATCTATATCTATATCCAGATGTTTGGTATGAGCCAAAAAACTTCGAAACTCCAAATCATCATAACTATGTACATAAATATAGAATTGTCTACCCGTTCCTCCAGAAACACAGGATGGGGGTAGGAGGGCGGGACGCAAGAATGTAGGCGAAATGGACAACAAACATGGAACGTTATGGTAAGTACATAACTTCTTAATGTTATGTTGCCCTATCTCGCCATAATATTTGCAGGTTGGGGCAGCGTCCCTAGCACCTTAATCCCGGGGTGGCTCAAGAACAAATACTCTTCAACACAGTGGATCCAAAGGAATACCTGTTCCGGGAGGCCACATCTACTTTGTAATGAGCGATAAAGGTATGAGGTCTTAACCATGTGGCAACTGCACAAATAGAGTCAATAGGAAGTCTGGTCTGAAAGGCCGAGGATGCAGAGACTGCTCTTGTGGAATGTCCCTTTATCTTCCCTGGTAGTAGTTTATTATTCTTACTCTAAGAGAAGGAAATGCAATCAGTCAACCATTTTGACAAAGTTACTTTGGAAGCTGACAACCCTTTCTTGTCAGAAAAGGACACACAGAGCTGGTCGGATTTCCTGAGGTCTTTTGTCCTATATAGGTAAAAGCGTAACTGCTTATGTACATCCAACTGATACAATTTATTCTCTGCCTAGTCACTGTAGTTTGGAAAAAACACAGGCAATTCAATGGATTTGTTTATATTATTTTCTGAACAGACTTTTGGAAAGAACAATGGATTAGTTCTGAAGGATACCCTATCCTTGTGAAAAATGATACAAGGGGAATGAATAGAAAGATTGTAATTCTGATAACCGTCTGGCAGAGGTTATGGCTACTAAAAAGAGAGTCTTCCATGACAAATACTTCAAATCAGAAGATGATGTGGGTACAAAGGGTGGTAAAATCAATGAGTTTAGAGAACAAGACTTGGGTCCCAAGGGACTGGGGGCTCTTTGATCAGGGGTCTGAGTAAGAAAGTGCCTTTGAGGAAAGCTTTACATAACCTATAAGACATAATAGGAACACTGATTTCTCCAGTATGGTAATTAGAAATGGCTGTCGACTGAACTCTGATTGTCGCTGGTGCAGCTCCTTCGTCAAAGAGTTTGGAAAGAAATTCTAGGATTGCAGTTACAGGAGCTATAAAAGGTTCTATGTTCTGTTCCACAGCCCAGCATAAAAATCTTTTCCACTTACCGGAATACAATCGCCTTATAGACTGTTTATGGGAAGAGGAGAGACTATGACTCACCGCAGGGGAAAAAAAAAAAAAAAGAGTAACATCTAGCTAAGCGTGGCATTGGAGCAGCCATGCTGTCAACTTGAGGGTTTGGACAGATGGATGGAACTCCCCCGAAGAGTGGGTCAGGAGGTCTAGAATTGGATCCAGAATCCAAGGTTCCTCCAGCAGATGGGTCCAAAGAAAGGGGAACCAATGGAAACACACGGAATCCCTGACGTCTCAAGTGAGCCGTGAACACTGCCATGCATTTGAACACTCTGGGGACTGTAGTGAGACCAAAGGGCAGGGCTCAAAATTGGTGATGACTGGCTCCGAGAAGAAAGTGTAAGTGCCTCCTGGATCGCCTGTCCATCTTTATATGGTAGTACACATCCTGGAAATCTATTGAGCACATCCAATTGTCTTTCCCGATAAACAGGAATATTGACTGCAGCGTTACCATCCAGAATTCTGACTTTTTCACTGCTTTGTTTAGCTTGCTAAGATCTAGAATGGATCTAGAGTCCCCTGTCTTTTTTGGAAAAACAAAGAATCTCGAGCAAGTTCGGATCCCATGTGGTCTGCGGGGACCTCTTGGATGACTCTTTTTTTCTAGCAATGAGAGTATCTCGTGTTGCACAGTCCTTTTGACCAGGTGGGAACGTCTGGTAAGGACTGGTTTACCGGAGGGGGAATGGAAAATGGTATGCAATAGCCTCTGGATATAATTGTTTGTACCAATTTGCCTTGGAAGATTTCTTGCCAGACATTTAGGTACAGCAGTGACAATCGACCCCCCCCCCCCGACCACCTCCAGAGAAGAGCCGGTGGGGCCTCCTTTCGGGAGCGCTGGAAGGCCCTGTCAGAGAATGTATCTCTGTCGCCCTGATTTTGCACAGCCCCCCGCCACATGGTCGTCTTCCATTATAACTTCCCCCTCTGCCCCTGGGGGAAGAGTCACCACGCGAGTCAGAAAAACCTTTTTGTGACTTGCAGAACCACATCTTTCCACCCTTTTGACCTATGGGATAAGGTTTAGACGGGGCAGAAAAATGGACTCCCAACAGCAGATATGGTTTTCCCGTCCTGCTCTCACCTGGTCAAAGTTTCTTTCACCTTTGGTCCAAAAAGGGATAAACCATCAAAGGGGGCATTGGTGAAGGAAGACTTGGGCAAAGTTGCAAAGGCGCATCCGGGAATGCCTCCTCAGGGAAATTCCTGTCACTGCCACTCTAACTGCTCCATCAGCCGCATATGAAATGAGTCTCATGGAGAAGTTAACTATGGAATTGAGGGTGGAGAGCTGTGAGGATACTTTGTATACCCCTGAGCTACAGAACCCTAAAGGGTATCTCCCAGCTCTTTGAGGAGATCCCTTTGAAGTCTCGTAAAATGGGTAAGGTAATTAAGCGCTCGCAGGGTGAAGGCCGCTGAAGAAAAGGCATGCTTTCCATATCTGTCTATGGTCCTAGACTCTTGTTAGTAGGATGGACAGACAAGGAGGTCTCCGATAGCTCCTTCATGGTGGCCGCCACCACCATCGCATCTACAGGGACACCCTTAGTCAGGAAATCCTTCTTTGAGGGAGCAGTAATAAATTTGTTAGGCCTCCTCGGAACAGGCTCCACTGTACCAGGCGATGTCTAGGCCTTATGAGAGATGACACCCAAAAGCTGGTCAAATGAGGGAGTCATCCAGGAGGTGGAAGGGTGAGACCCAAAACCCTCCAGGTATACAGATTCATCCTCTGAAGAGTTGGTGGACTTCCAGCCACCTCTCTGTTTCAAGATCTCAAGGATGTAGGAGAAAGAGACATCCTCAGAGGGGGACCGTGGGGACCCTTTCAGTCTCATCCAAATTGGTTATCAGAAGTGACAGACTTAGGGGAGTCTATGTGCTTCCTCTTGCACAGTCTCTTCCTAGGGACTTCTTCAGAGGGGTACTCCGGAGAAGTTTTGGAAGAGACAATGCCACCTGCAGGGGCGTCCTGAGGTTCTGGGTCTCTACGCTTGGGAGGGAGCAGTGGTGTGGAGATAGACACTGGCAGCTAGGAGGGATGAGAAATTGGCTCTGACAGCGGGGCTGTATAGGGAGATAGCACCCTCTCCATCAGTTCGAAAGCCCCCTGCCCCGCTCCGAAGAGACAGAAGGTTGACTCTGAAGTGGAGCTGGTGGCTACGAAACTGAGGTAGGAGTAGAGTTCAACTTAGCGACGGCACCGAGAGGTAGAGTCGGATTGGACGACTGTCGGCACCGACTCTCCTCCCCGGACTCGACTAGCAGGCGTGGGCTCCTAGATTCCTCGACATCGGAAGGAGCCAAGGACATCAGAGTCGAGGTCAGAACCAAAGATACCAAAGGTTGTCTCAGTGCCGATGGTTCTGCTATCGGATCAAATCTTTCTGGCTCCAACGACTCCAGGGTGATCAGAGGAGGAATCAAAAAGGCAGGTGCCGAATGGGGTGGCCCCGATTTCTTTGGGGCCAGAGACGACAACATTTTAGCCAGGGCCGTTGTTCGGGGCAATTTCTTCACCACCCGCTCCACGTCATCATCAGATAAACTCCTGGAGGAATGGATGAAAAAGGAAGGAGATCTGCCTCTCTCTAAAATAGGAGATCTCAGTGTTGGAGATATCGGTTCCAATAAAGGAGACAGACTCCTTGATATAGAGATATCAGCTCCATGGACATTCTAGGTGCTGAAGAGGATTCTTTAGTTCCACACTTATTGGAATAAAGAGCCCTCAGTTCTGACAATACCATTTTCTTTGGTGGCTCTGAAACTGTAGCTGTAGTAGACTGTCTTTTCAGTGATTTATAGGTTCATAGATTATAGATAGGTTCATAGATTAGTACTAGACTAATTGCCCTTGTGAGTCATTTTAAGCCTAGCCAATTATCCCTTGTGAGACTCAAACCCTGCACCTTGTGTTTGTAAGGCAAACATCTTAACCATTACGCCACCCTCCTAACCAGTGTGGGTTAAAGAAGGGGAGGAAGATTTGGAGCTCTGGGAGGTATCTAAAGCTTCCTGGAAAGGCCCTTTTAATAAACCCATTGCCATCAACTTACTCTTTCTCTCATGGAACACCCTGCTACTGAATCCGTGACATATGGTGCAGGAGTCCTGGAAATGGATGGCAACGAGGCAGTAAATGCAACTCGTGTGCCCATCCATGAGAGACATCTTTTGAGTGCATTTATCGCACTTCTTGAACCCTGACTGCTTACGCTCCCTGGGTTCCTTATCCTTAGTCTATTTGTTTGCCTGTAGTGATAGACAGGATGTCTAACTACCAAGACAAAATCTATACCTGCAAAAACACACACAACAAACTGTAACTATGACTATAAACTACAGTGAAGAAAATGTATTTATTTTAAACAAGAATGTAACACCAAGAAAAATAACGGAACTCAAACGGATTTTAACCTTAAGGGGAAGCGACCCTCTAACTTAAATGGGCCCACGAGAGCCCTCTAAGTTAAACAGAACTCTCACTGGTAGTTGGGAAGGGGAGAAAAACTAACTACTACAATGACCGAACGCAGAATACATGAAAACTAACAATCTAGAAAGAAGGTAGAAGGGAGAGAAAAAAATTTAGACAAAAAGAATTAGGAAAACCTATACTTAGCCAACGAACCAGCAGGAACACTTCTCAATCGCTTGAGTGGCAAACAAGATCTGTAGATGTGGCCCTGAGCATCATGGGATAGGGGTTAGCCTCGAGCCAATGGAAGCTGTCGAGCTTTAATATTCGGCCGAATCAGAGCCGTGATCGGCTCCGAGACCCAACCTGCCAGAATTATGGCGAGATAGGGCAACAATACCACAAATATTATAGTTAAAAAAAAATCCAAATTTATCCAAAGGCCTTATTAATGATAAAGCAATCAAACAGCCACAATAGCACCCATTTGCTTATTTATGCCTTTGTTATAAAACAGGACTAACTAGCCTCAACAGGATCAAATTCTTACAAATCTAAACAGTCAACCAGGAAAAAAAATCCACATTTTAAGTTTCTAAATGTTTTCATAGGAGAGCTGTTTCTCTCTCTCTCTCTCTGTATATGTGTGTGTGTGTGTATATATATATATATATATATATATATATATATATATATATACACACACACACACACACACACACACACACACACACATATACATAGAGAGAAATGTATAGAGTGAGGAGAGAGACATTATGATATATATGTATATATACATACACACACGTGTAAATATTATATATGCATACATACGTGTGTGTGTGTGTGTGTGTGTGTGTGTGTGTGTGTGTGTGTGTGTGTGTGTTGGGGGCTATATCTCCTCATTGCTGCATACTTAGTGTACTAACTCAAACTGTATGACCTTAAAATATACTTATCACTCTGAGGTATGTGTGGCAATGGGGTTGGATGCAAGCTCCTGCATAAACAGTGTGTTTTACTATCAGTAGTATTTTATTAGTTATTTGGCTGTGGTGGTAAAGTGGTAAGCGTTGTCGCCTCACAGCAAGAGGTTTTCCAGTTCGATTCTCGGCTGGACCGCCTTCTGTGTGGAGCCTGCATGTCCTCCCTGTGGTCGAGTGACATTTAAAGACATGCAGGTAGGTGCATGCGTGAATGGGTGTGCCTTCATTGAAGGCTGGGCTGGCACCTCAAAAAATCTACTGCCAATCATAAGCGGACCGACATTCCGCTGTGGCAACCCCTATCTGGGAAAAGCCAAAAGACATTACTTAGTTTTATTAGTTATTTATTTACATGTAAGCTCCTGGATGAACATAATGTACTCAAACTTGCTGCACCTAGTTTAAAACAATAGTGCTTAAGACTTCCGGTATGGTCACTGACAGTTAAACTGCAGCTCACTAAACTACAAAACAGGAGACCTGAAAATTACATAAAATCAGTGTAAAGGTCAGAGTCAGAAAAGAGTTAACAGAGTTTATCTGCAAAAATTTTGCAAAGCGTGCAAAAAAAAAAAAAAAGAGCACTAAAGTAAAAGAGAAAGGCAGAGAGAGTGAGGTGGCCAGAAATGAAACCTAAGTGGTGACCAATATACACTAAATCCAACCTACTGTTACCAGTACGCTTGAAAATAAAACAGATGATAGCCTCGATTAACTTGAGAATCATTTCATATATTTTGACAGAGTATAGTGCCTCCAACAACAGAAAGATGGAAGAAGTCAAGGTGAAACTCTCTAACAATTTGAACACCTTTACGGAGTTAAAGAACACAGAGAGACAAAGTAGAGAATTGTGGAACAGGAATCAAGAAGTGAAAAAAAAATTCAAGTAAAATTAACTGAAGTGGAAGACCATGCCTGCAGAGAATATTTAAGATTTTCAGTGATCACAGATTAAGTGCAGTGGAAAGACTGCATGAACTTTGTTAAGAAGTGTATCAGTGAGGTAATGGGAATGCCCAGACATGAAATTCAGACAGAAAGGGCACATAGGGTAAGCACACGATAGCCAGAGCAAATGAAATGAAATCATGATTCTGGCAAAGGCAGAGAGAGTGAGCTTCAATATAAGGAATAAGTTGTTGCGTCTTTCGGCTTTTTCCGGTTAGGGGTTGCCACAGCGGAACTCCAGTCCGCTAATGATTGGCAGTAGATTTTGACGTGCCGACTTGACAGGTCTGACGCACAACCTTCAACGAAGGTACGCCCATTCACGCATGTCTCCACACAGAAGACGCTCTAGCTGAGAATCGAACCGGACAGCGTCTTACTATGAGGCGACAACGGTACCGCAGCACCACCACCGCAGTCCAATATATTTATCAAAATTATGGAAAAAGGGCCAAATTTTGAAACTAGGCATTACTATCAACGTAGATAGTAACTACTTGCTTCAAACCAGAAATAATCAGAGTGCATATATTCTGGGGACCAGGCTGGCAAGAGACATGAGCTGAGAAGAGAGAAACTGGATTTAAGAGATAAAATCAGGGAGATTTGTCAGCAAGAAAATAGTCAAAGATAAAGGTCCAGCAAAAGAGTTGCGATAGCACACACCAGCAAAAGCATTTCTTATTTCAGTAAAATATGTCCAAGAAAGAAAGAGAGATAAGGGCACACACACAGAGGGGTTGGTAAGCCTCAAGATATCTAAGCAGCAAGAAGTCATTAAGGAAGAGGATTAGTATGTTCGGAACCAAATACTGAGGAGGGCATGAAGATATATACATAGCATAGTGGAGTATGACATGAAAGATTTACATGGACTTAAACTGCAGTATGGACACCAGATAATAAAAAGACAAAAATGATGCTGAATATATAGTCAAACCCAAAAATTAAAAAGGAGTCTTGAATCAGTTAAAAGAAAATATTACTCAAAAAACATACTTTCAAAATAAACAGAGGAGAGGGAGACAAAGTACTATAGGGAGGGCTAATGAAAGGATCACACAAGAATTGAAATCAATACATCACTAAAAATAATGAATCATACTACAATAATAGATGATTAGCCAAGGGAAGATGAGGGGAGGGATTGGGAAAATTAGATGGAGGATAAACAAGACAAAAACAGAATAAAACAGTATAAATAAGCCCTGCTCAGAAACAAATACAAGTGGGGAGACTGTTGTAGAGAAGGGAAATATGACAAAGAAAAACAATTACATGAGAAATTAGTTTTTTGTAGATAACATAGCCAGAAGAGAATTTGAGTTAAGAAATTTTTCTAATCAGGAGAAAAAAATAAACATGACAAATAGTTGATGGAACAGGCTTTGGCTGCTTTCACTACATAGCAAGATGGAAAGCTGATTTTTACCAATCAAAAGCAAATGTGTAGGGGAAAAAGACCCAAAAGGAATAAGAAGAGAGGGAAGGGCTCTAAAAAGACAGCAAGAAGAAGAGGGTCTGGAAAGACGGGTGCAATGCGAGGAAAATATGTGATATCAAGGTAAAGAAGGGTAGGGTATAAGAAAGAAATATTACTAGGAGAAAGTATAGTTGTGTAAAATCTTACCATAACAGTAGATGTCCTTCTCTTCACTGTTGCAGTATTCTTAACGATATGGATCCCCTGCCAAGGGCAGCCCGACATCCAGCCCGTATATAAAAGCCTTTAAGTTCTATAGGGTACACCATACATCACATGTATGCTCCCCACAAACAGCCAAGGGCATAACGATGGCGTCAGGACATACCATCCTCAGAACTGAAAAGCCCTAGTAGGAACAGCAGTCCAGGGATACTACTAGTAGGTAAAAAGCACATCCAGAAGAAAAAAAAGATCACGGGGAGAAGGGAAGGAGTGAATACTGTAACGGTGAAGAGGAGGAGGACATCTACTGCTATGGTAAGATTTTACACAACTGTACTATGTCTTTCAATATCATTGTTGCAGTAGTCTTTACAATAGGCAGAGTGCAATAGACCAGGAGGAAGACTGGGAAGAGGAAGGGCCAGTAGAGCCCTCTAGGAAGCTATGGAGAATGGGCATAACAAAACCAGCTCTGGCTCTAGAAATCACATCCAACTTGCAGTGTTTGGTAAAGGTATGCACAGAAATCCAGGCAGCTGCCTCAAAAATACAATTAGTATGCAAACCCTTGAAACAAAACAACAGAAGAGGCCATAGCCCTAGCAGAATGAGCCTCAACAGAAGAAGGAAAGCTCTTCCAATGACAAGAATAGCAAAAAGGAATGGCTTTATATATTCAAGAAGTAATGGTTTGCTTGGAAACAACCAAACCTAAATACCTAGGAAGAAAAGAAACAAAGTGGTTCAGATTTACAAAAAGCTTTATAGTCTTATCCAAATAATACCGGAGTTGTCTATGAAAATCAAAGTTGTGCAAGACCTTCTCACTAGCAGATTGCGGAGAAGGGGAAAAAGTGGGCAAATGAATACAAGAGACAACTCACTGACCACTTTCAGCATAAAAGAGGACTATTACAAACGGGCACCCTGTCCTTATGGAAAACCAAAAAGGGAGGAACAGCCACCCATCTGGCAGAAATAAGGAGCAAAAGAAGAACAGTCTTCAAAGAACAACACTGTAAGGAAGCTAAAGCAGCAGGCTCAAAAGGAGCCTAAGTCAAATTTTCTATAACAAAATTAAGATCTCAGGAAGGTGGGACAGGCTTCCCAGGAGTCCTAATGTGAACAATGCCTTTAAGAAACTGTTTGGCCTAAAATCTAGAGGACAAAAAGGAAGTCAAAAGCACAGAAGCAGACACAGCTGACAGGTGGGCTTTAACAGAAGAATACGCTAACCTACACTGAGCAATTCACAAAAATAAGAAGGAACCAAAAGAACATCCACAGTAAGTGGATCCAGGTTACAAGAAAGACACCAAGCAGAAAATCTCTTCCACTTGGATAAGTAAGATTTCCTAGTAATGAGTGTAAATCAGTGTGTGTATTGTGACTTTACGAAGCATTTCAAAGTGAGGACACCTGCGTAAAAATAGAGAGCATGTGCAGGCAGCAGTGCCATTTTGAGTGAACAGCCAGTGTGCTAACACATATGAATGCAGTAGTCAGTCTGTTTATAAAGTTTATTTAAGTTTAAGTTACTAAGCCTCAATCCTGATGTTTGTGTGTAATAAAGTTCCTTGAATTGAACCCACAATGGTTTGTCTGTTTTATCCTGACCGGACAAGCGACATGGTGTCAGAAGTGGCATGTCTGAATGGCATGGTGTCAAGACGCAAGATATCTGAGCAGCAAAAAGCCGGAAGTCAAACCATGAGGTGCACAGTTAGAAATGGAGGTATCTAGAGGAATGACTCGTCCCAACCTGCTCAAATGATTGAAAAAAAGGTCAGAAACTAATTTCAGGTAATTAAAACTCGCATAACAGATTTATTTTGTAAAGAAAATTATACAAAGTATTCGCAAAGCACAAAACACATTACTCATTAAACAAAATGTTCAAAACCACAATATTTGATAGAAGTATTTGAAATACTTATGAGAGCATTCAGAATTACTTCTGATTTGCATAATGAGCATGTTAAAAGTAAAACAAGGACAAGAAAAGTTTAACGAGCATGATAAAAGTCAAACAAGTATAACGAGTACAATAAAAGGGCAAAATGAGCATGGAAAAGCAAAGCGACTGCCTGTGTTAGTAAACAGCCATGTTTTTTGATATGAGCTACTATTTCACATTGACTAAAGCTATTCAAAGTAAAACTAGAGTTGCTTGAAGTATCTGAGTGTGCAAAGTGTTTGTAGTGTGTGCTTTATTATAGTACAATTATTTCAAAGAGTTTACTGTGTGTAAAATACAGTTATTTCGCAAAGTGCAGTCAGAATACAGTCATTTCGAGAAGTTTCTTGTGCTGTGCACAGTTCATTTGCAAAGTGCAGTCATTTCAAAGTGTTTCTTACACTGTACAGTTATTTCACAAAGTAGAGTCATTTCGAGAAGTTTCTTGTTCTGTGTATACTTCATTCCCAAAGTGCAGTCATTCTGAAGTGTTTCTTACACTGATAGGAGTGGTTTCACAAAGTACAGTGATTTCAAAGTGTTCTTGTGCTACAGAGACTTATTTCACAAAGTGCAGTTATTTCTAAGCATCTTTTGTGCTATTGAGCATAATTACAAGTTTCTGGCATTCATGTGTTTATGTTCGTACATAATTCCAAGGGTCTTTATTACTGTGTATTGGCATGGCAGAGGCATTTCGCAGACCCAGTCCTCTTATGATTGATCATAATACTTCAGAGAATTGGAGTACTTGAGCAGGAATACAATATTTTTATACAAGCAGCTTTTTCTGATAAAGATGCATGTACAAGGGCATTTATTCCGCTTCAGCTAGCTGGGTCAAAAGCGACTGATAGACAGGGTTCATTTGTGTATGCACCAGCAGTATATGCAGGAGAAGGGTAAAAAACATCATATTGTTGTACAAGCTGAATCAATGGAGGACCCTGAGTGCTTGAAACGTAAATTTAGCGAAATGTGTAACCCCCAGATGAATGTTACATTGGAGAGGCACTTATTTTATACAACAGACCAAAAGCCAGGAGAAACTTTTGCAGCTTATATTACTGACGAGAAACAAGGCTAAAATGTGCAGATTCGGTGATTTGAAAGAAGAGTTGATAAAGGACAGGCTTGTGTGTGGTGTTAATAATGCTGTAGTAAGAAAGATTTTCCTTTGAGACAGTGATTTAGCATTGAGCAAAGCGACAGAGATTTGTCAAATACATGAATTTACAGAAAGACACAAATATGCCTGCAAGTGATAAGAGCATGGTTTTAGCAACCTCTGCAGCAAACATAGACAGCACGCAGCTAACAGAAACAGGTCTAAGCACATTGCAGCCCCTGCAGGATTTCCAGGGAGATCCCGTACCTTTCCACCAAGTTCTAAGCCTAGCTCAGTAAAATGGACATGCTCAGTGCAGCACAAGTGTGAGTCAGCAAAACTCAAGTCTCCTTGTTAACTGTCGTAACTGTGGTGCCAATCACAAGTCCGAAAGATAAAAGTGCTTAGTATTTGGTGAGCAATGCCACAAGTGTAAAAAATGGACCCACTTTCAAAAGCTTTGTAAATGAAGCAAGCCTCATTCATTTATTAAGAAAGGTCACTCAAAAAAGCAAGTTGATCGTATAGAAAGCTGCAACTCTAATTTCTACGCGGATGTTGTATCAGTGGCCATTGAAAAGGTTAATGCAGTAGACTTGTTAGCAAAAAACTAAGTGTTTTGTACTGTCCTGATTAATGATAAACCCACAGAACTCAAAATGGACACTGGTTCAAATTGCAATGTTATGTCAGTAGAAACATTTGCTACAGTAAGAGCTGGTGAACAACCTAATTTGGCCAATTGTACGAAGCTTGCTGCTTATGGAGCTGAAGAGATTCAAACTGAGGGCTCAGTAGTGTGTTCATGTTATTCAGCTAGGAACAGTTAAAGCTTGCAATTTTATGCAGTCAAAAGACCTGTGCAGTCCTTATTAGGTCTCAGAGGCAGTTTAAAAATGAAACTGCTTTGTTTTATCAAAGAAGTCCATCATGTAAGCACATGTCCTACTTCCAGTTTCACAAATGCTATTTTCACAGAGTTTGCTGATATTTTCGAAGACAAGCTAGGTAAACGTCCAGTTGTGTTCTCCATGAAATTAGACCCAGAGGTCAGGCCAGTGGTCAGACCAGCAAGAAGAGTTCCGATAGCTATGCAGGAAAGAGTCAAAGTCCAGTTAGATAAAATGTCGCAGCAAGGTGTGATTTGTCCACTTAGAGAACCAACTGAATGGGTGTCTTCTATGGTAGTTCACTCATAAGAAAAGCTCAGGTACAGAACACGAATGGATTAATAAATGTTATGGTTTTATTAAGAGCTTTTAGTCAGGTACAGAACACGAATGGATTAATAAATGTTATGGTTTTATTAAGAGCTTTTAGTCTAACTTAATAACTAGACTTCCTCAGACAAACCACATAAAACAAACAACTTCTTAAGTAATACCAATTAGGGACGACAGTGACACTGTTCCAGACTTTTCTAATGAACAGCCATCTACTAGTTATGCTACTAGTAGTAATAACATCAGAAGGAGTGAACGTATCAAGAATCAAACAATAGGGCCCCACCAAAACTCTCACAATAATAAAGGTAACCAACGGACTCAGGGTGCAGATAACAAAAAAATAACTACCATCTAAAATCAGCATCGGAGCAGGGTTTTACCAGGGGCAAACAACCTTGCTACCAGAACCAACTGAGAAGAAACAACAGGAGATAGTACTCGAAATTGTACCTGGTGTTTTTCCTACTATTGTAACCAACTCTGAAGGTGACTTTTCAATTTATAATTATTCTTCCTTTCATGTTTCTAGAGACTTGGCTGACCTTTTAGCAAAAGGATTAACATTTGTTCCCACAAGTAGAATGGGCATTGCAAAAATAACTTGTGATTTAAAAATGTTTGTGAGGAAATTAAACCTACAAGTGTTATTAGGGATAAGCAGCATGAATAATGACATGTTCACAATTTCTGGCTGTCATAACCCACCACTGCATGCTGTTTTACAGAATTTTGAGATAATCTGTGAATTAGATTTAAGAATGCTTTACAGTAATAAAACTACTAGCTTTCAGCATAACTTGAATTTTTAAGAAAGACAGCTTGTGAATGTATTACGCGAGGCCCAGGTCAGAGTTATGAAACCTGACAAAGGAGGGGGCCTAGTCTTTATGGATTTGATAGATTACAACAACAAAATCCAGTCAATATTAGATTCTGAAGCCTACCAATTAGCTTCCCTCAATGAATACAATATAGCCAACCAAAGAATCAAGATTTACCACAATGATTTATTTATTGAAGGTAAAATTGATGTTAGTATATTTAATTATATACAAATGTTAGCACCCAATACTCCAACTATATTTGGACTACCTAAACTGCATAAGGGACTAATGAATCCGCCCTTCAGGCCAATTGTCGATGGTAGGCAATCATCGACTTATGCTTGTGCTAAAATGGTGGACAGTATTTTACAGAAATATGCAATTAAAGAGGAAAAAATAGCTAAAGATTCCTGGTAATTTTTTGAGAAGTTAAGCAGGACTGCTGGTGATACGAGTCTTCATTTTTTCACAGTGGATGTAAAGGATCTTTACACCTACATCCCTCATGACCAAGGCATTGAATGGGTTAGCTTGAGAATGAAAATTTTGGGTGCACCACAGGCTGAGATCTCTTTGGTGGAAGAGTTATTAGACATCATCCTCACTAACAATTTTATTACTTTTAATAAAGTTTTTACCTTTAGATAAGGGGAGTTGCAATGAGTTCCCCTTGTGGTTCAAGTTACGCAAATTTAGTTATGTCACAGTTGGAACATACACGTGTTGATAGAAAGACAGATTTGTAGTAACAACATTTACATTAGATATCTGGATGATATCTTTATGTAATTTGAAGGTAACAGAATGGAAGCTGATAAACTGGTGGAATATTTTAACAGTACATCCAATTTTTTTAGAATTTACTTATGATTTTCATGAGGAACAGATTTCATTTTTGGATGCACGTATAGTTAAAAATCGATTAGAAAACACATGGGAACAAACATATTTGGGAAACTAACCTATTCCAATACATTCCTTCACTACACTAGTGCCCAACCGCATTACCAAAAGCGATCTGTAGTGAAGGGTCAGTTGGTATGTGCTGCACGCATGGTTACTACATTCAAGGATTTTGTCCTTGAATGTTCGAATTTGAAAAAAATGTTTATTAGAAGAGGTTATCCTGTGGCCCTTGTAGATAATTTGATCAAGGAAGTTAAAAATAAAAGGAATATTGTTTTTTATACTCCCATACTTGCTAAGCAAGATACAGCTTGCCAACTGATTGACACTAATTTAAATGCTAACAACTCCAATAACAATATTTTTAGACAGTCTTTTATTATGACATTTAGGTTGGAACATGAACAGATTAGGGACATCATCTACAAAAATTGGAGACTTCTCCAAGAGGATGTCAATGTGATCACGAAGGTAGGGGCTAAACCTAATGTAGTTTTTAGAAAAGGGGTGAACTTTAAGAATCTTCTAGAGAAGAGTGAACCCCTTACTAGTAGGAACCCTGGTATAGCACATTGCAGTAATTGTCCTTACTGTAAGTATGTAGAATAGGTGCTAATGTAATGGTTAATGGTATTGGGCTAACTAATAGAAAGAAATTCAACTGCAATTCTAGATCAGTGGTATATCTGGCTAAATGTAAACTTTGTCCCTCTTTTTATATAGGGAAAACTGATCACAGATTGATTGACAGGATGTACGAGCATTTGTATAGCATTCAGAGACAAAAAGAGGAGAATGCTTTAGCCAAACACATTAAAACCTTTCCACATCACACTTTTAAATTTTGTATTATAGATCGGATAGAACCTAGTAGTAGGGGTGGACCTACAACTTTATATTTGGAGAGGTTAGAATTGTTTTGGCAGATCAGGCTTTTAGCATACCATTATCCAGGTTTAAATGACAAATGTGCGCTTATGTGTTTATTAAAATTAAAAGGTTTGCTCAGATAGAAAATGTGCCTTTCAAGTCCTTTTTAACACATCAGTACATTTTATTATTCATAAAATTCTATTTAACATATATCAATTGTGATATTTATATTTTATATAGGTTTACATATTTTTTTCCTGTTGTATTTTTTGTATTTTTTATAATGTATTTTTAGTGTGTTTTTCATTCCAAGTTTAGCTTTTAACATTGAAATATAAGCTGTTTTATGATCATTTATTTATTCATTCATCTATTTTTCAATATTTTTAACGAGATGAGAATAGTTAAACATGGATTCATATAACCCGAACGTTTAATATATATATATATATATATATATATATATATATATATATATATATATGTTTGTGAACACCTTTATTTATTGTAATTTTATGTTTTATGAATGGAAAGACTGCTGCATCATTTAATGCTGTTGCCCTTTTAAATTTTTATCTTCTATCTTTTGTCTCACGTGATTTCCATTGGTATTACTTAAGAAGTTGTTTGTTTTATGTGGTTTGTCTGAGGAAGTCTAGTTATTAAGCTAGACGAAAAGCGCTTAATAAAACCATAAAATTTATTAATCCATTTGTGTTCTGTACCAGGCTTTTTTGTTATTTCAAAAGTTTTAAGTGGATTTTTGTACGTGGATAAGAAAAGCTCAGATGAAATCAGAAGATGCAATGACCCAAGAGACTTAAAGCATTAAAAAGACCTCACCATTCTATGCGTACAATGAAGTTGCTACCCTCATGCCAAATGCCACTGTTTTTTCTGTCTTAGATGTGAAGAGTTCATTTTGGCAAATAATGCTTGATCGCAAATCTTCACTACTGACTACATTCAGTATGCCATTTGGTAGATACAGATTTTTCAGAATGCCTTTTGCAAAAAATTCTGCTAGTGAAGTCTTTGAGTGCAATGGAGTAAATTTTTTCAGGCTATCCCTGTGCTATAATAGTATATGATTTATTAGCTGGATGCAATAGTGAAGCAGAGCATGACAGAAACCTCAGGAAAGTTCTAAAAAGAGCATGTGAAATGAACCTAAAGCTCAAGCTTTTGAAATGTAAATTCAGGCTACCGTTGGTCATTTATTTACCAGTTCAGGCTTATGACCAGATCCTTCTAAACAAACAGCCATTCTTGAGATGCCAGCTCCAGGCAATGTCCAAGCCTTACAGCATTTTCTTGGTATGAACTATTTGGGCAAGTTTATACCACACGTCAGTGAATTATCAGTGCCTTTAAGAGAGAGGACATGCAAAATGTTACTTGGTCCTAGTTGGAACAACACCAGAGAGCACCTGATGACCTGAAACAGAAAACTGCCCATCCACCAACGTGAAGATGCTATGATGTTCACAAACCAGTAATTCTTTCCTGTGATGCTTCAAAGTTCAGTCTTGGTGCAGCTATTCTTCAATTGGGCAGACCAGTAGTGTATGCATGTAGAACTTTTACCCAAACGGAGATGCAGTATGCTCAGATTGAGAAGAAACTTTTGGCAATTGTGTTCATGTTAGAAATACCATGATTATATTTATAGCCGAGCTATCCAAATAAAGACTGATCATCAACCTCTAGTCACTATTTTAAAGAAGCCTGTGCATACAGCTCCAGCAAGACTGCAAAGAATAGGTTCATAGGTGTGCACTAGGCTAATGGCCCTGGGGCCTTTACAAGCCTAGCCATATGATTACGATGGCATATTGCCACACAATCTTAGTTCGCAGTGCCTCTGTCATGTAGAGCCACTGGAGTTATCCTCAGGGTGAATTTTCTGTTTCCCATCCACTCATCAAGATTTCTCTTGAAGAGGGTCAGCGAGGTGCTATGCTCGACATGTATGGGTCTCTGGGTTATGAACCTGTCCCTCCAGCATGTTCTGTTAATTCTGGTAATGAGGCTGAGGTCTCTGGAGCGTGTGGTGGGCCGGGATCGGGATTTCTTTAGATGTAGCATTTCTAACAGAGCTGGGTCAGACATGACACTGGGAAAGACCCAACACAATCAGCCTGAGTATTCTTCTTTAATCTAGAAATGGTGAAACCATTTACTGAAATAGGTGGGAACAATCCCCACTTATTCTTGTAAAGTTCTTCAACAAAAGGTTGAAATCTTACAGGCAGATAACCTCTGTCTAAAAATAAATAAGCCAAAGATTCCATTTCATTCTTACAAACATTATCATTACTTATTCTGCATAGTCTGACAAATTGCCGTCTAACAGTATTTCATTTAAATACATTACAATGACTAGAAACATGCATAGTTTGTAACAGATGTTTTCTTTCTGTAAATATTACTTTAAAATTGATTTAGTATACCCATTTAATATTTACATCTAGAAAATTAACAGAAATACCCAACTTCAAAGCTGATGTGCTAAGATTAAATTAAAACTTCTTCAAACTCTTCTTCTGTAGCACTCCTAAGGAATATCAAAACAATGCAGCTTCTGTAAAAATAATAAAAGATAAAATAATTCGTTCTTTTCTAAAAAAAAAGCTAACTAAGGTTGCAAAGCCTTAGGTGACACTTGACCCCATTGTTACTCTCCTAATTTGTTGGAATAACGAATTATTGAAAGCAAAACAAAAATTACACAGAATAAGTACCATAAATAAGCAAATATTACCGGTGGCCTTACTGTTGAACTTTCTGAATGTCCTTCAACTGTTCATAAATTCAAGTTGCAAATCTTGTGACATTTCGTTGTATAATGATTCAATACTATGAAAGATTCTAAAAGCAACCATGAATCTTTTAAATATTTAGTGTCTTGTACAACAGGGTTTAAAAACAGAATCATTGACTTATACTGTCTGGCAGCTACTATAGCTATGAAGGGTAGGGCTAATTTGATTTTTGTGAACGTTAGGTATTCCAAACAAAGTAACTACATTAAGATACTTCACTCATAAGAAAAATAGATCATAAATAATAAAACATTGACAGAATAAATCTAAGTCATACATTTTAACAACTTAGCATGTAATCAACAATAATGTTCTAACAACAAGGTTTATCAGACAGTTGTTCATTTTTTTCTCCACATATGCACAATAATCCACGATGACAAAACCATGTCCCTTATATGTCTTCATAAAATGTGAATCTCCAAGACTGCACACATTTTTGCAATTCTATACTCTCATCACTGTTCATATTAAAACATTCAGCATTACTTGGTTGTTTTTACATAACCCTAAAGTCAGTCTCACAAGCATCTTGAAATAAAGTTCTACAAAGATTTGGATTATAAGTACTCTTTCTAATTCTTAGCAAAATGTCACTCTCCTTAAAATATGAAATACGTTGATATTTAACAAGTTTAATTTTCAAGCAAAAGTTTAAAATCTAGGATGATACCACGTCTGACCTTCTAGCTGGAATGAATGAAAAAATCTAACCCTTATAAAATCAACATTCATATAAGTGACAGAACTCAAAATTAAAAAACTAGACCAATATTGCACAATAATGTCTTGTCCAATTCTAGCCCCATTCTCTCCCCAACCCCAAAATAAGCAATCTATACAATGGTTCGTTTTGCGTGGAACATTTTCATCTTGATCTGAAACTTCCCACCTTGCATTCTTGTTGTAGTTTAGAGTTCTTAACCATCTCAATAGTAGAGGAAAGTCCACTTCTCTTATAAAAAAGGAAGGTGAAGTAAAGGATTGCACTTCCACTGTTATGATGTTACTCTCATTGTCCCATTTGGCTTTTGATGGCTATTTCAATTGGTATTCACAATGATTATTGTACACTTGTCCGTCTCTGAAATCTTTCTGTTCTTATCTGTAACACTTTGCACATTTATTAATTATTTAAAACACAGACTTAAAATGTTCGAGTGTCAAAGTACTCATGGCTTTTGATGTGATCATCCAACACACAACTGCGGATTCAATATACTTGACTTGTTCTCAGTGTGACAAATTAAAATTCTCATAATTTCTAGCCCAGCTTTTTATAAATGCTGTTCTCCTCTTTAGTTCTATTTGGAAACTTGGATAACTATAAACCATAGAGGATTTGTCCACCAAGACTGACTGCATTGTTCTAAACACAAGTTGTCATAAATGAGAGCAGTAAACTTCAATAATTTACTTTAAATTGAAAATGTAACCACCATCAGGAAAACAATTATTGTGATGTTTCTTTGGTGGTTCAGAGAATGAACTGACCTGTCATCTGTTATGGTTCTATCCTGCTAGCCATCCATAATGCTCTTGAACGATGTTGGAGACCTTCTCCCGAAGCGGTCTCTGCAATCAGTCTATGCACTGCCTGTGCTTCATAACAAATGGTAAATTTCTGTAGGAGCTCAACCATATCCACAGGAATGTCAGGAGTTGATAAGACCAGATTGCGGTCTTGTATATCCAAACTGTCAACTTCCATCTCATCACTCTCAAAAAAACCCCAAAATTATGCAATAAGAATTCAATGGTACTTGCATATTATCGCTACCAGATTTTCGCGATAATATTGGTTGCTTCCAGATGTGTAAGTTTTGCCAATACTGACTTGAAAATGTCACATTAAATGTTTTCTTTCACACTGAATTTCTTTTTGAGGCAGGATTATCGATTAAACATGGAAAAAGTAATGTTTAACGGCATGCTGGCCTGAAAACAAGTGTGGGAATTAGCGGAAGTTGTTACTTTACATCTTTACTTACAACAGATAAGTTTGGCTTACATTCAGGAAGATGCGACTACAATTGCTGACAACTTTCGCTTCACACACAAACAGTACAACAGCGAATGAGAAATCCACATCTTTATTAGCCGTAATCATTGAAACACAATCTTAGTTTGTCCGAGGATAGCACTATCACAATTACAAGTAGCCAAAGCACCACTGTCAGCTTCTCACATACCAAGCCACCCTACATGTCAGCATAATGCAATATCATCAGTTTGGCAAACCTTTTACTGTTATTGCAAGATTCTATTCTTAAAAAAAAAAGTTTTCCTCCTTTCAAGTCTGTTTGTAAATTTTGATAAATAGTCTACCAAAAAGCATTTCTCCAGGTCTCCCCATGTTTTTATTTTCAGCATTCCATCTTGATAAGAGAAAAGCACACCTTTCGACAGTAACATACACAGCAGCCCAGGCAATTAAACTGTGCGTGTGTAAAGCACTCAAAACAGGAAGAAGACTTTCACAGTTGTTTTATCTTCCTGAATGTAAGCTAAACCTATTTGTTGTAAGTAAATATGTAAAATAACAAGTGGCACTAATTACCACACTCGTTTTCATGCCAGCATTCATATTACCGCAATCGCGAAAATCTGGTTGTGCTAATACGCAAGTACCAAATCAATTTTAAATCTGCAACTTAGGTTGCTGAAGTCATTACAAAACCTTATAAACCCAAGCAGGCATGAAGATCAGTAAAACAATTCCTTCTACTATGGAATTCTTCTATAGCCCCAAGCTCAAAAATTTTCTGTACTTCATCCCTAACTGCTTAATGTTATGATTCTGCTACTGAGTTTTAAGTGCACTCTATTTCAGCACAACAAAGAAAATCTTTCTGGACAAACTGTTTTTACCAAGCAACTCTGAAAATATCTTCTTATTCTTGAATACAAAATTATTTCACTTATTTCTGATACTTAGTAACACTCCTATTTCAACTTCTGGACATACTGTGGGAACCTTTACTTCCCTGCAAACACATTTTTACAGAAACTTCAGTTTCTCTGCATTGTTTCAGAACATTTATGTGGTACAACTCCTCTGGCTTGCTTTTTCCTCATTGCTTTTCCTTATAATTCACTTTTTTCTAACTTCAAAAAGGGCCTTCCACTTTACAAGGAAAGTACAGTTGTATACACTTACCATAAATGTAGATGTTCGAGTGTATTCACTGTTGCAGTCTTGTGATCCCTGCCAGGGTAGTCCTCGGCTGGCCCGAATACCAGAGGCTTAGTATTTCTGTGTCGGTTGCTGTCACTTCAGGACTGACATCAGGTCGTCAGTAGTATAAAGTAAGGCAGCCAAAGCCATTACATCAGTTTTTCTTGCCTTGACTGTCAGGAGCCTCCCAAGTGGGAACCAGGTTAAGGTGGAAGAACCACACCAGTAGAACGTAAATACCAAAAAGTTCCTTGTAAGTAGAGAGAGAGAGAGAGAAAAGAGGGGGATGGAGGGAGGGAAACCAGGACTGCAACAGTGAATACACTTGAACATCTACATTTACGGTAAGTGTACACAACTGTACTATGTTCTTCGTATTTCACGGTTGCAGTCATCACATTTGGATTGATTCCCAAAGCTGAAAAAAAGGTTGAGGCTGTCAAGGAGACTAAGGGCTGGCTAGGATGCCCTGTAAGACTGCAGTGTCAAAGCTTGCCCTGGATTTGGAGAAGATAGACAGGTGGTAATGCTTGGTGAAAGTGTGAACAGATGTGCAGGTGGCAGCCTCCAGGATGTCCCTGGTGGGGACTCCTCTGAGGAAAGCTGCAGAGGTGGAGGCTGCTCTAGTGGAGTAAGTCCTGACCCCCTTAGGGGGAGGTTTTCCATGTTGCTTGTAACAGAAATGGATGCAGTGTGCTATCCATTTGGAAATTGTTTGTTTGGAAATGGAAAGCATAAACCGCCAACACACAATTAGGACTGTGTTTCTCCAAAATGAGCACGAAAATAATTTCAAGCAGTGTCAAAAGAAGATTTATGAATGGTTACATCCACTCTAGATACAATCTGAGCTGTCTGTTAAAACAACTTCATCAGAATAAAACCAACCCCTCATCACATTCATTTTATATAAAACTGTTTAAATTGATACAATCAAAATTTAAAGTGATACATACTATATGAATGTATGGCCCAAACCATATAAGCATTAAAAAGAAATGTGAATGCTGTTGAAACCCTAGGCAACACTTTAAATACATTTTACTAAAATGAACATAACTATTAAAACCACAATGTATTTGAACAACTATAAACCATAAAATCAACTTAAACAAAAATATAGGAATCTGTGACCTTACAGTTTGTCAGCCTTTAATTTTAGATATGGGGCTATGGAAATAAAATCATTCAGCCCCGGATGTTTACTTGATTCCAATAAAATCTGCCAACAAGTCTCTTTATGAGATAACAGCGCAGGCCAATTACCCCCCCTACTGCACTGTGGAACAGATTCCAAAACAAAAAACTTGAAAGAAGCTCCTTCACAGGTCAAAGTATGTCTGAAAAGTGCATTGGTGTTGACTTTTCTCTGTATATCATAGGCGTGTTCATATATCGCCTCCTGCCTCTCCGTCTTGCCAACATAAAATGCCTGGCAAAGCGGGGCAGGCAGAACCCACCAATCCTAAATTACAATTGTACAGACCATCTGACCATAATTTTCTGCTTCTGCTTTCCAAGTACAAGCTGTCCTGATCTATTATGTATTTACATTGTGGACAGCACCACACAAAGAATTACCCTTTCTCAGCATGTTTTTTCTTTTCATCTTAGGATTCTGTTCAAGAACCCTTTTAACATTGAATCCCTTCCTATATACTACTCTACATGTCAAATCCTTAAAATTGGCCAAATCTGTAAATTCTTTGAAATCATTAAATTCTCTCTCAATGATATACCTGATCTCTCCCGCTTGTTGGCTATATTGTGTAATAAACATCTGTTCAGTACTGGATATCCCTTGAAATTCATCTAACAGAACATCTTCACCAGATGACTTGCCCTTCCCAAAATGCTGGATCTCAGATTTCTTACTTCCTCAAAACAGAATTGATCAAAACTATAGGTTTCCAAAAGAAGGATTTCAATTTCTCCCCTTCTGTGACAAAGTCATTTTCTTCTGAGGTCATACGGGACACCCTTCCATACTGCCCCTTCACAATGGATCTTTTTTGGAATTTAGGATGAGAACTGGCATAGTGGAGGTACCCATTGGAGAATGATGGTTTCCTGTAAACACGGGACTTAAAGCGATCATTCATTTTACTAAGGGTTACATCCAAGTAATCCAGCTGTTGAGTAGTAACATTGTAAGTAAAACGTAAAAATCCCGTAGTATTATGAAGGTATGCCACAAACTCATCTATGCAGTCCAAAAATGCAGATATCATCCAGGAACCTTGAGTAGTGAATCCAATGTTTGGAAAATACACTGTTCATAACAAATTTTTGTTCCCAGATGGCTAAAATCATATCTGCATAAATGGGGGCACAATTGGCCCCATAGCTACCCCAGAAACCTGCTGGAAATATTCTCCTGAGAAGTAGATATAATTATACTTCAATACCAGTTCTAATAGATGTAACACCAAATGGACATCGTTGTTGGTCACCCATTACACGAGCTTCCTCAATCCATTCAAGCCCTAGACTGTGTGGTATCACAGAGAAAAGATCGACCACATCTATGGTAACAAAAAACATGTCAGGTCTAAATAGGTCTGAGGTGACGAAGAAATTCCCAGGAATCCTTAAGGAGATATTCTTGCCTCCCCACAATTGTTTCAGTTTCCAATCTAAGAATTTTGATAAATTGTGGGTTTGGACCCCCTATGCTTTCACGATTGGGCGCATAGGTGGGTCCTCCATCAAGAAATTATAGATGTCCATTTCAATAATTTCTTGGTCCACTAAATCAATGTTTTTGTAAGAAATGTGAACCTCATTCAAGGAAGCTATGGAATATTTGTTGGTATCCATCAGAAGATTATGCATTTTGGTCTCATACATAAGCTGGTCCATAACCACCGTGCCACCCCCCTTATCAGGTTCCATGACACGGACACCTAGGTTACCACCAAGTTCTTCCAAAAGATTGATCTCAGCTACATTCAAATTAGAAGTGTAACTATTCTTTCCAATCTTCCTCCTTATGCTTTGCTCAATCCTGCTCTCCAGGTTCTTTAACTGGGGTGTAAAACTGGATTTTTTTAAATTAACTGCATGTGGTTGTGAAATGTTACCAAAAATGGCACGGAGACTCTTCTGGCTGAAGTGATGGCCAAAAGTAAAGCCATCTTCCAGGAGAGAAATTTTAGCTCTGCTGAAGATGCTGGTTCAAAGAGTGGCGGGGTGAGCTTTTCCAACACAAAGGTAAGATCCCAGGCAGGGGTGGGTGCTCTTCTGGGTGGCCTCAAGTTGCTAGTCCCTCTTAGGAATTGTTTGATCATAGGGTATGAGAAAAGGGGCTGCACAGTGTGGAAATGAGCAGAGATAGCAGAGGCATGGAGTTTAATAGAGGAAAAGGAGAGACCACTGTGTAGCAGGTCAGCTAGGTAATCCAGGATGACAGGTAGGGAGGCCTGTGCCGTATTGGCTCCCTTAGCCTGAATCCAGGTGCAGAACCTTTTCCATTTGTCAGCATAAGACTTTCTAGTGCTAGGGCATCTGGCCTCACATAAAACATCTAGAACCTGTTTACTGAGGTTGGCAGATTGATCAGTGGTCAAGGAATAAGTCAGGTTGCCAAATTGAGGGTCTGCAATTGGGGATGCATGAATTCTCCTTCCCTCTGGGTCAGGAGGGTTGGGGTCTGAGTGAGATGCCATGGTGGCAGTGGGGACAGGCTGCGCAGCAGTGGGTACCAGTGCTGGTGAGGCCAGTCTGGAGCAATAAGAACTGTCCTTGCATTTTCCTCCCTTATTTTGAGCAGTACCCTGGTGATGAGAGGTAGTGGAGGAAATGCACAGACCGATAAGACTGACCCAGGGGAAAGATAGGGCATCCACTTTCCAAGCCATGCAGTGCTTCCCTGGTGCAGAACTTGCTGAGTTGATGGTTGGTGTGGGAGCAAAGAGGTTGACCCTCGGGGTGCCTCATTTCTGAGTTATTAGGGTAAAGGTTCTTTTGTCTAGCTGCCACTCGTGTGGGTCCAGAAGATTTCTGCTTAAGTCTGCCAGAGAGTTTAAAGAACCTGGCAGGAATTGTGCTAACAGGTGGAGTTGCATGGCAGAGGCTGTGTGCCAAATGGTCATGGCCAGCCTGCATAGATGGTAGGAGTGAGTCCCTCCCTGCTTGTTGATATACCACATTACAGTGGTGTTGTCTGTTTTGATCAGGAGAGCCCCTGGGGAGAGTAGGGGCCTGAAAGCTGTCAATGCATGCTGGACAGCTAACATCTCTTTCTGGTTGATGTGCAGATGGATTTATTGTAGGCTCCCATTGGCCCTGTATGCACCTGCTGTCCAGGTGAGCACCCCAGGCATAGTCTGATGCATCTGTGGTGATGGTCTGGCTGGCGGGGGGTGATGAGAAAGGTAGTCCCTTGTCGTGGGAGCATGCCGCTGCCCACGAAAGAAAATCTTTCCTTAGGCAAGGTATCATTGGTGTAAGAGTTTCCAGGTCTTGAAAGTGTTGATACCAAAGGATTTTTAGGTGCCACTGAAGTTTCCTCATAAGCAGTCTGACATATGGAATGAATAGAATGCAAGATGCCATGAACCCCAGAGCTTGCTAGGCTGTTAGGCAAGTTTGCTTTTCTGGTGTAAGGAATACCATCTGGGATGCTGTGTCCAGGCTTGCTCCCAGGAATATAATCCTTTGTGTGGGTACTAGTTTGGATTGCTTTTCATTGATAGTGTACCCTAGGGAGGTCAGTAGGGACTTTACAAAGGCCAGGTGCTTGAGCAGCTTTTCCTGTCTGCCTGACTTAGGCAGTCATCTGAGTATGGGTACATTTGGATATTCCTTTGCCTGCAAAAGGCAATGGCAGGAGCCAGACATTTTGTGAAAACACTGGGAGCAGTAGATAAGCCAAAGGGAAGAGCAGAGAACAGTGCAGGGATCCTGCCCTGAAACATGGATATTTCCTGCATGATTCCCTGATAGGGATGTGGAGGTAGACCTCTTTTAGGTCTAGGATGGCTAGCCAAGCATCCTTGAAGAGCATAGGTAGCAGTTGTTGGAGGGTGAACATTTTGAATTTTGGTATCACCAGGAAGGTGTTTAGTATGGATAGATCGAGGATGGGGTGCCAGGTGTCCTCTTTCCTGGGTACCAGAAAGAGTCTGAAGTAGAAACCTTGGCCTATTTGTTCTACAGGAACATGCTCTATTGTCCTCATAGAGAGCAGGGAAAGGACTTGCTTTTTCACCTCTGCCCACTGGTTTGGAGGTGGATCTGGGAACCCTTTTGGGGTTGGAAGAGTGTGGAAAGAAAATTGTATCCCTAGGACACTATGTTGAGGACCCAGCGGTCATTGGTAATGGTGGCCCAGGTGCTTGTGTGAAAGGAGAGTTTTCCCCCTGGGAGTACGTGTAGGTGGGCAGAGGGAGGGGGTGGGAGAGGAGAGTCATTGTGAGTTCTTACCATGAGGGGTGGCTTAGAACTCCCTGGTTTTGAAGAGGAGGAATTTCACTGTTTTGATCTCTGCATTCCCTGTGGCTGTTGTCTGGAGGGGGGGGGGTCTGCTTCCCCAGGGTCTGGGCTGAACTGACCTGGTGGGAGTAGGAAAGGACCAGTGCTTGGAGGGGCAATGCCTGCTGAACCTTGGTGGCTGGACCTGTAGGAAATCCTTAACTATCTGAATCGATTTAGCTTTTTCTTCCATCTTTAAGACCTCCGCTGCCTTAGTGCCAAATAAGTTGTCTTTGTGCAAGGGTGCATCCAATAATTTAGATTTAACATGGTCTGGCAAGGGCTGTTCCTTAAGCCATGCATGTCTTCTAAGGACAAATCAGGTGACTGCTGCCCTGCAAGAAGCTTCTAGGATGTCAAAGCCACAGTGTAAGGTATGCTTAGTCACTTGACTTGCAGAATGCATTAACTCTTGTAACTCTTTAGATTCTGCACAAGCAGGAAAGGAAGACACTTTTTGTTTGAGGAGTTCCATGGTATGTTGCTGAAATGTTAGCATATGGAACTGGCAATTTCGTGCTCTGATAAAAAAGTATACACCTCTGCCACTCTTGCTATCTCATCTGTCTAATGCTCAGGAATCCCTATCTGAGGGGGTGGGATTCTTGGCAGAGGTTGCTTTAATTCCTTTGGGCCCTTGAGAAATTACCTCAGGATCAGAAGTAGGGTTTTTGAAAATAAATATATGCGAGTCAGGGACTCTAATACCGGTCAGGTTTTCTGGGTGCAGGAGGGAGGGTGTCAGGAGTCAAACTGGATTCCAGAAAAACACCATCCACAATATTCAGGACTGGTGGAAATGGCCAGGGTTCTATGCTGTGGAAGATGCAAGAATTCTCGGAGTCTCTTTTTAGACTGAGGATAGTCCTGACATTCCCATTGGAAATGCGCCCTTAAGGTATGAAGGGTTTCCCCAAAGGAATAGTCCTCGGGTGGAAAGGCTGAAGGAATGGATTTGTCTGCATCAGAATCCTCATAAGCAGAGACTGCTTGCATGTTTTCATATTCAGATGCATCAGAGTCATCAGACTCCTGTTCAGACAAAACTACTGGGGGCAGATCTCTTTTCCTTTTGAAAGGGGTAGCTTGGCTTCCCCTGATCAGCATGAGAAGGTCTTCCGCCATTTTAAGCATTTGAGACGGAGGCAAGGAAGCAGGTGCCTAAGATTGGGTAGTCAGTTTCTTGGGTGTGGTTCGTACCCTGCGCCTTAGAAACTCAGTAGTTTCTGAAAGAATGGTAGACGCGAAAGAAGTTGTCGGTTTGAGAAGAGAATTGGTAGTGCGAAGTAATTCCTTGGACACCAGTGCCTGCTCAGCAGCTCCGGACCCATCCAAGGGTGAGACAACTGCAGGATCCATAGTAGAAGCGTTTTGCGGCATACCGGACTCTGAAAGGGCCTCGGTAGTGGCCTGCAAATCCATGGAAGCGGGCATCAGGGGCTGGGAAAGCACCTCAGTGAGGCAGTGAACTCACGACTAGCTTAACGGAAGCGTCATCAGTACGTCTGGACCTATGCGGTCCGTCTCTGTCTTTATCCTTATGTTTTTTCGGAAGATCTGCTGTCGGATGGCTTACCGAAGCCATATCAGAATTCCGAGGACTGTAAGCGAAAATATCTAGCTACAATAAGGGCCCAACAAAGTATAGTCCTGGAGTTAAAGCACAAAAGCGACAGTGAGGGACATTGTGGTCTGGGCCTAAGCAAGTGACACAATAAGAATGAAAGTCTCGGTGCGGTATTTGCTTTCCACAGGCAAGACAATTGTTAACTTTTTCTGACATCGGTTACACCAAGAAAAAAAGGAGGACCCCCAACGGGGTACTTAGCTTTTAGAAGACTTCAGCTTCAATTCAGAAGACAAAACTCAGGTAGCAGCTGACCAGCACTCAGGCGAACTGCTTCTGCTTCGAGCTCCTCGGCAAGAAAGACTGATGTAATGGCTTCGGCTGCCTTACTTTATACTACTGACGACCTGACGTCGGTCCTGAAGCGACAGCAACTGACGCAGAAATACTAAGCCTCTGGTATTCGGGCCGGCCGAGGGCTACCCTGGCAGGGATAACCCAAATGTGATGACTGCACCAGTGAAACACGAAGGACATCATGCTTTCAGCAGTGGATACCAATACAAGTGCTTCACCTCCTGGATGGAGGTCTGGGAGATGAGAATTTCTGTTACACATTCTCTGTTGTGCCCTCTCTATAATGTTCCCTTACTACAGAAATCACAGTTAAGTTTTTAACCTGTCCTGCAGGTCTGTACAGTTCCCAACCACTCTTTTAAAGGGAGCATTTTCTTCCCCTGTACTTCTTTTCCTACGAATCCCATTGAGCCTTGTGATATTCTTCCTATAGTAAACAGAAGCGATGTCAGCAGCTGGACACAGTTTTGCCCCTCTTACTCTGTAACTTTTCATAACAGAGTTTAAAATTTTTTGTTAGTGTTCAAATAGACTATCCGTTTGAGGGCAGTATACAGATGTCCTTAGCTCGTTCACGTTAAAATACTGAACGTTTATGCATTACTCTGGACATGAACAAGGTAATCCCCCTCTTGTTAAGATTGGGGGGGGGGGCAGAATTCTTACTACAGAAAATATCATTACTAGCTCTTCTGCTGTGCAATGTGTACTGACTCCTTACAGAGGTACTGCCACTGGGAATTATGTCACATAATCAGTAATTACCAGGATAAAATGATGGCCATTATTCAGTTTTACAAGTTGTTGTGTCTTTCAGCTTATCCCGGCCAGGGGTCGCCACAGCGGAACTCCGGTCCGCTAATGTTTGGTAGTGGATTTTTACAAGTAGATACATAATATTCATTGTTATGAATTCAAGAGAGACCTTACAGTGAGCAAGAGTATTACAGATATTTTAAATTGTGGGTTGGAAATGGTCCTTGGACACTCTGGGCAGCCTCCACAAAAGTTCAAGTCTTTCTTAATACAAGGCCAATAAAATCTATCCTACACACTTGCTTTTGTCTCATCCATCCCTAAATGACCATCTAAAATGTGGCTGTGAACTAACTTGATTACAAGTACTTGAAAAGGTATAGGAACTAATAACTGGCTTAGTATCCGTTATCTCTCCTTGCTTACCCTGTGTAGCAGGTCATTTCTTAGCCCAAAGTAAGACTATCGATGTTGTTGTGTTTCTTTGGTTCCCTCCTTTTACTCACCGTCTTCCTTACTTCTTTGTGCATAATCTTCCCATTGAGCTTTAAGTTGACATGCCTTATCTGGACGGCAGTCATGTCAGTATCACCACCAATATTCTGTCATGAAGTCAAAATCATGACCTTTTCTCCTACAAGTATATGTACTGAAATTTCCCTTTTATCTAGCTTGTCCGCTATAAAGGACAACTCAAGAAAATAATTTTCTTCCACCTGGGGTACTGATTGCTTCTTTTTCCCTTACTTAGGAGTGTTTTACCTGTTCAGTTTTAGCTGTTCTTCCCTTAGAATCTTGTTTCTCTTTCTGACTGGCTCTCTGCTTTGGTACAGCAGGGCTATGTTTAAGACTCTGCTGAAGTTTTCCTTTTTCCTTTCCTTCAGTACGAGGCCCATCTGTGACTTCTTCTGTTTCTACATCTATTTCCCTTAGAGAAAGGCATCTAGTTAAGAATATACTAAGTCTCTACACAGATGCCTTTTATCACAGACTGTTGTGATGAAATATTAAAACACACATTCCTTATCAGTTTCTACAAAGACTTCCTTCACTAGTTTTTTGGAAATACTCAGCATTTAGATTTGTCCAAAGCATCCATTCCTAGCCAAATCTTAGATGCTTTTGTGTTTGCTATCCCTGTATTTTTCTCTTCACTATGGCTACATACGTCAGTCAGAATATCTGGCCAAAACTTTCCCCACCATAACTTCAAAAATTGAGAATTGTGGCCAGTGATTATACTGTGTGACATATTAGGTTCAAGTGCTACAAGATGTTAACATTAAGAATCTGCATTTCTGCTCATGTAACGGGTTATTCGCGTCTCTCCATAACACATTTTCATTTCAATATTCTGCTTACTAAATATTTTATGGTTACATAAACATTGTGTTTTAAGCAGTATAATCCAACAATACTAGTAATTCTCTCCCTTCTGATAATATAGTACATTTCACAAGTATGGTGACAGCACAATGGCAGAGTGAGGATTCTACACTTCCAAAGGTTATCAATTCGGCATAATCACATTCTACTGGTACACATTCATGCACTTAAAAGTTTGTGCATGCATATTACTGCTGTCATTAAGTGTGCAGTGTCTATTTGCATATCCTTTTCTAGAGCATTTAAACAAATTACATCAGATGACGACAGCCTTTTCTTAGTTACAGACAAAGAAGACGACTTAGGTGAAGGCTTGTGAACTTTTTGTGCATGCAAGTCTCACCTACACTCTGCAAGTACACCAATAACAAAAAGATCTACAAAATCAACCAGTTGCTCATAAAAGACAGTTTCTCTGGAATACCCACATTTGTACATTACCGAGTAGTAGTTTGCTTTTTTTTTTTTTTTTTTTTATATATATACAGCCAAAATGTCTAGCCTTTTACTTACATCTGCAAGAGGTTCTACTCAAAGTTTCAAAACGAGTAGTAAATCCAGCATTCAGGATCTTACTGCTCTGTCCAAACAAAATATCCAATTGTGAAACTTAAGCTGAAGTTCCAGTCACTGCCAATATTTGTTTCAGTTTCTGGCAGCTGTGCACTTCTTTGTGATCCCTAGAAGATTACGGTGAACTTCTTAAATGTATGATTATTGGACAAAACTGGCCAAGTCTGATTGTACAAAAATCTTTCATCCCATCAGATCAGAAGTCACTAGATAAGCCTCTGTATTATTTTCTGCTCCAACCGTCTTCTAGGATGTAATGGGTTTAGGGATTTCCAGTGAGGTAGACAGCTGGGTCATCAATGTAGAAATCTATTGCTGGCAGCTCCATCGTTGCTAATCAGTGGCAGCACTGCTTTCTTGAAAACTAACCAAATGTTGGTCAATACCTACGGTGCTTTCCTTAGGACTCTGCTGAAGGGTTCAAAATCTCATCTGAAGACTTGAGTGATTGCCCTTCACTCCTGAATGGCAGCAGCAGATGCAACTAAAGCCTTAACAGAGTTTACCAAAGCTTCAGTCAATTTTTCTACATTCACAAAATACTCAGTGCAATTAAAAAGCACATCAGCTAATGCAGACGCGTACTTCTATACGTAAAAAATTTGATGATCTGACAATAGTAACTGTAGTGGGGAATAACACGCAGATAAAGTATGTAGCATAAGAAAGTGATAGTGTATAGAAAGACTGTTAACACTGGTGTTTCATTTGGCAAAAAATGCAAAGAATAAATGCTGAAGCCAGCTGTCACTTTAGACCAGTTTTCTCTTGTTGTGTTCATTCACTGTGTTGTTGTTGTGTCTTACGGCTTTTCCCGTAGTGTTTCTTTTTCAAAAACAAACTCTGGCACAGCACAGCAAATCAGTTATACTTCGTCTTGCAAATACAGTCAGATGCAGTATTCCTTTGCATATAGGATTCTAGCAAATTCAGTTCAATTCAGATGAACTTGTCCCTTACACACAGGGGGTTAGCAAACTGTCTGGCTACAAATGCAGTGTTTACAGAAACTACAGTGTGTCAAGACATTTAAAAAAAACTAATATTTACCCTTCAATTCAAACAGGGATAAACTGAAAACACCTTTTCACTGAACTTTCAAAAAGGCAGGAATATATCCAAGTGGTTCATCCTCTGTATGGTAACAGCACCTTTCCCTTAAAGGAGCACACTCAGGATTACCATTCTGCTGATGCATTTAACACCTTCCAGAGACCTCCCTGGTATCCACTTCAGACACAAAAGTCACATTTCTCTTGAGCAACAAAGCACTGTGCTTTAAACGGTCATATCTGAAGCTGATTTTTGTCAAGTTCTTGCCCAATTCTGGCCTGCTTACCTATTTCTGAGTTACCACCTTTAAGAAAGACAGTATCCAAAAGCCACCACAATGCCAAAAGCCACAGAACGGTCTACCACTGGGTCATTTTCTATAAACTGGACCAAACCAAAACTGGGCATGGATGAAGTTACAATGGAAGTGAATCATGGTAATACACATTTCCTATTCCATTTACACCTCTTACAATACCAATAGGCACAACAAATTTTGCTGTACTGACAGAAGGCCTCAAGGTAAAGAAAATGGACAATTCTAGGGAAGCCTCTGTACTTTCAAAAAAGGACATTAAAATGCTTGTCAAAACAGCCAAAGACCTTTCCTGCCCATCATATTTAACATGTACAACCTACATGTATAACATGAGTTATGATTGTAAAGCCAGGGCACTAGCTTCAACTCGCACAAAATCAGTCACACCAACAATGCAAGTAACATCTGGATAATGGAAGCGGCTTTCGAAGCCCAGTGTTCACAACTCACTTCTTCACAAATCTAAAATGAGCCTCACAAACCACATACATTAGGACATCAGAGCTAGTTCACATGACCTATATCCTAGAAATACAAGGTAACTCAAACCCTCCCCTCTATTATGTCATCTACCTTGTCAGAAAAGAGGCCTTAACCACTCCTGGAAATTCAAGACCCATTAAAGAGACTGTATTCCCAGAAAGGACAGTTTTATTCTGGTTTGTCTGTAGTTTACCAAAATACCAGAAACCTGAAGTACATTCTTAACCATAGCACTGTTGAGCACTCAGTTCAACTATTAAGCTCCAGATTTTGTATCTGAAGACAATATACACACCCTTCCCAACAAATTATTTCTTTGTGGGTCCCTGGACATGCATGATGTTCATCTTTACAACAAATTAAAACTTCCACAGGTTCACAATCTGGCATCAGTCTTCTGGCCTCTCAGATTCCAACATGTTAACCAAATGTTTTTGTTGTGCAGTGACACCCATCTATACGTCTGGCTGCTTAAGGAAGAATCCACAAAGCACATACTCTTGGCAAGGAAGACTTCCCTGCATGTATCTAAATAACTATCAAAATAGACAACTTTTAGAAGTTTAGTCTGGAGCAGTCTCAGTTTACCGACGAGGGTAAAATTGCCCTGTGCAGCAGAGCAACTAAGTTTTTCTCTGACAATACAAAAATCACAACTATTAAATGTGGCAACAACATAGCTCCACTTCTGTTTCAGTATCCCAGTTTCTTCACATCCTGGGAAACATGAAGCAAGTCTTCAAAAATGGAGATTATTCTTCAAATACTGTAGTCTCAATCTCTGCTGATCAACAGAAAATATCTATTTTTTCTTGAGGCATTTTATCACCACTCTCTCAGGCTACCAAATGTTCCTTTCCAGCTAACCTTCACACCTGTGCATTCCTCCCCAGCAAGAACCCATCTGCCCATTCAGGCCAAGGGGGTGACGGTCTAATGCACTTGTAATGTGCAGCCATCATTTTCACTGGTAGAACAAGGTTTTTACTCAGGCCCTACAATTCCAATGCACATTAGTCCACAGCACTAAAGGGCGGGAGGTGCAATGGGTTCTCGTATGGTATATCTGTACCTTTATGCAATGTACTCCTAAGTGCCAACCCCCCCTCAAGAAAGTGCCTTTGGTGGATTATCGACCCTCATTAGGGATTCTAACACCTAACTGTGCCTGCGCACACATCCCATTCCTCCCACTGATGACAGGGGCCCAAATGGAGAGACGATTCAGGTCTGGAATGGAGAGATGATAAAATCAGCAAAAGGAGAGTAGTATTGCTGGAACTGAATTCGTCCTCAAGTCTTGGTGAATACCCTCACGAGGTGGACCATGTTTTTCACAAAAATCTCACCAAGAAGACACTGACATATAGACCATATTTTATATAGCATATATCATGAACAGAGGTAGGTTACAAAATAAAAAAGACAGCTGGGTGCACAAGTCCCGGGATAAACAAGTCCCCAATCCTGGTAGGCGCATTGGTACCAGGACTGGAAAAAATGACAATGTAGAATCCTCAAGAAATGGAAATATTCCTACAATGGGGCTAGGCCAGGCCCAAGGGGAGGATGGCCCCCTGTTGGAGAAGGAAGTAGCAGTCCACAAAAAAAATCACAAAAACTGATAGGCCAAAAAAGAGCCATACATACAGAAGACAGAGTGGACTATTGAGAATAAGAAAGAAATTATTTACTGCTACTATAATGTAAAAAGCCCAGAATTTCCAGAAAAAAAAGATGTATGAAAAGATTAAGAGAAAAATTAGAGGAAAGAAAAATACTTCCACAAGATAAACTGTCAGAAGCTTCAAATAAAAATTTGTGTTCAATAATATAACAAACCCATCAAAAAGACTATACAGACCAAGAAACCTTCTGCCATTTGGAAAAAGAAGCAACTGAGGAAGTGCAAAAATTTAGAGACATTTGAAGGGTATAAAAAAGAAAGAGATCTGATATGGTGCGATACTTATGCAAAGGAAAAAGCCAAATTAATCAACACAAAAAACGCAGCCCCAAAGATATTTGAAGAGAAATATAGGCAAAAGCATCCAGGTATGGAAAATTACACATTAAAAAAACAAGATCACAAAGAGGGAATGAAGAACAGAAGATTAGTCAAGTAGAAGTAAAAAAAAAAAAAAAAAAAAAAAAAGGAAAATGACATTGTGGAATATTTGCAAAGTGAAGGATTCAGTGTAGAAAGTCCAACACAAGTCATACCGTGGCATGATGGTACAACTATTCCCAAAGTAAGGAGAAACAACAGGATCAGGAGACATCTGAAAAAGAAATATGGACATGGGAAAGAGAGAGAGATTTAATATGCTACAATATTTATGAAAAGGAGAAAGCAAAACTAATCAAAGAAAAAGGAGCAGTACCAAAGATATTTGAAGAGAAATACTAGCAAAGACATCCGAATATGGAAAATTTTACAATACAAAAAGAAAACAAAGAGGAAAAGCAGAAACGAGGATTAGTAATGGTGAAGTTAAAGAAATAGAAACTGAGGTTATAGATTAGCTTCCAAGTGAAGGATTTAATATAGAAAATGTAATTCAGATAACAACACAACAGGATAGAGCAATGGACACCAAAATTAAGGAGAAACCACTGGAGCAGGAAAGCATCTAATCAGCTGACATATGAAGATACTTTGGAGCCTCCTATAGGAAACCAGTACAAAGGTTAAGTTGGAACTATACAGCAAGGGAAAGAACAGGAAACTGTGTCAACTTTAACACAGTCAATGTCATGGAGTAATATGCCAGAGAATTCCCATATGAAAGAGCAACAGATGACACACAAGGTGAAACTCAAGAGAACATGACACAGGAAGAAGCTCTAGAACTTTCTATAGAATGCTCTCAGGAAATAGTGAACAAAGAATATGCCCCTCAGTTTAGAAGACAATGATCCAAGAGAAGAGTTGCTTGATTTAATAAAAATGGACAGACATATTAAGATCAATAAAAGAAACAGACTGCAGAAGGTCAACAAAACCCCAAAAGTTAGAAGTTTGATAAAACAAATGAACAGTAATTAGGAAGGTCCACAGAGATTCACGGAATATAACAGAAATAAATAGGCTATATTACTGTGCAACCAAGTTAATAACATATGAAGTCCTACCACAAGAATACAGGGTTGTAAGGGAAAGGACGGGGAGAAATCAATTGCAATCATGGAAGAATCGAACAGAAAAACCTATAAAGCAATTAAGACAAGAAGTGTCACTGTTAGAAGAGTATTGAAGAGGGAACAGATCAACAAAAATACTCAAAGTTAGACATGATAAAAGCAATGCTCAGTATTGCAACGGATCAGGATTTATCACGCACTATCACAAATAATAAACTAAAAATATCAGCACAGGCAGAAAACCTTAGAAGATATGTATATAAATATAAAGGAAAGGTACAAAATAAGCAACTTACTGATGACCCAAAAAAGTTTTATAGAGATTTGGGAACAAAGATAAAAGGAATTGAAAGACCACCAAAAAAGAAGAAATAAGACACATTTTGAAGAAATACTTATGAAGATCTTTTGGAACATAAAGATGTCAAATGGACAAAAGAAGTAAAAGAAAGAATAAGAAGTTCAAATGTACAGGAGATGAAATGGGATTAAGTAACGGCCAAAAAAAATAAAACAAAGTTAAGGAAAGTCTCTAATTGGAAAACTGCAAGCTCAAATGCAGTGCCTAATTTCTGGTTAAAAGTATTAACATCATTGCACAATGATTTAGCCATAAGTAAGAACCATTTATATGCGCACCCTGAACAGACACCAGCCTGGCTAACAACAGGAAAAACAATGCTCCTACTTAAGAGTAAACCTGCAAGCTACCCTAAAAAAGTACAGTTTTGTACCTACCATAAATGTAGATGTTCGAAGATCCACATTGCTGCAGTCATAACCTGTGGGTAGTCCGCTGTCCTCGGTCGGCCCAAATACCAAAGTGTTAGGCTGGCGTCGGTCATGGTCGCTCAGATCTGATGTCAGTACGCCATGGTATTAAAGCGCATGACCGACGTCATATCCTCAGTCTTTCTTGCCCCAGATGTCAGAAGGCCCTAAAAAGAAGGGCCATAGCCAAAAACAGAAAAAACCTCCAAAACCATGTACAAACAATATTTACAACCCAAACTATACAACCACTCCAAACTACAGAGGGGAAGGAGGGAGGGTAAATTGGACTGCAGCAATGTGGATCTTCGAACATCTACATTTATGGTAGGTACAAAACTGTACTATGTTCTTCATCTCACATTGCTGCAGTCATAACCTGTGGGTAGAATCCCAAAGCAAAGGTAAAGGGAGGTTGGCAAAATCATAAAGCATTGGGAGCTGCTAACATGCCTTGTAAGACTGCAGTGGCAAACCCAGCCCTAGATTTGGAATAAAGAGGGAGATGGTAATGTTTAGAAAAAGTGTGCACTGAACTCCAAGTAGCTGCTTCCAAAATATCTTTAGTAGCTACACCTCTTAAAAAAGCAGTAGAAGTGGCAGTAGCCCTAGTAGAATGAGGTCTGATTCCAGCCAGAATCTCCTTACCATGATGAGAATAACAAAAAGCAATACAATGGCCAATCCACTTAGAAATAGTTTGTTTTGAAACAGGTTTCCCCTGAGAGGCCAAAGCAAAAGAAACAAATAACTGTTGAGACTGTCTGAACCCTTTAGTCCTGCTCAAATAATAACGCAACTGCCTGTGAATATCCAAAGTGTGCAAAATTTTCTCCCCTTTATTTTGGGGATCAGCATAAAAAGTAGGCAAATGAATAGATTGGTTCAAGGCCACATTTGAAACCACTTTAGGCATAAAAGTAGGGTTAGTACGCAGAGATACCCTATCCTTATGAAAAATGAGGAAGGGTTCAACTGCCATTAGAGCCTGTAATTCAGATACCCTTCTAGCAGACGTAATGGAAGACTGCTTTTTTGTTGGCCAAGACAAAAACTTCAACTCAGATGTAGCTGCAGGTTCAAAAGGAGGTAAAGTAAGTTTTTCCAACACAAAATTGAGATCCCAGGAAGGAGTAGGAGCTCTACGCGGGGGTCTTATGTTCTTTGCCCCTCTAAGGAATTGCTTAAACAAAGGATGAGAGAATAATGGTGGGTCACAGTCATAGTGAGCAGAAATGGCTGCAGCATGAACTTTTACAGAGGAGAAAGACAAACCCTTGTCTAATAATTCTGTAAGATATTGAAGAGAAACACTCAAATTAGGCCTGGAAACATCAAAGCTCTTTGCTTTGCTCCAAATAAAAAATCTCCTCCATTTATCAGCATAAACTTTCCTTGTACTAGGCCTTCTGGCCTCCAAAATGACATTCAAAACTTGTTGAGGAAGCTGCGACCCTCCAAGTTCTAGAACAGAATATGCCAGGCTGTTAGATGCAGGGACTGTATCCTGACATTGAGGAAATGATTGCCTGCCTGAGACAAAAGGTGTGGAATTGAAGGCAAAGGCCAAGGAGGCTCCCGTACTAAACTCCTCAGCAGAGGGTACCAGTGCTGCCGAGGCCAATCTGGAGCTATTAGAATCATGGAGGGCTTGTCCTGACTGACCTTCAAGAGCACCTTGGGAAGGAGAGGCAGAGGAGGAAAGGCATAGACGTGAAGATTGCTCCAACTGAATGATAGAGCATCCACTTTCCAAGCTGTTGGATGAAACATCTTTGTGCAAAACTTTGGCAACTGGAAATTTAGTGGAGAAGCGAACAGATCTATGTCTGGAGTCCCCCATATCACTGTCAACTGTCCAAATACATGAGGATCCAACTTCCACTCGTGGGGATCCACCATCTGTCTGCTCAAAACATCTGCTAAGGAGTTCTGTGCTCCTGGCAGAAACCTTGCCTGAAGAATGAGGTGTAAACTGAGAGCAGTCTCCCACAAAATCATAGCTTGCCTGCAAAGAGGGTACGAATGGGTTCCCCCTTGCTTGTTGATGTACCACATGACAGTTGTGTTGTCTGTTTGAATCAACACTTGTCCTGGGTGAAGTAGATCCTTGAAAGCCATCAATGCAAATTGGACTGCTAACATCTCCTTCAAGTTGATATGTAAATGTTGAAGTCTGGCAGGCCACGTGTCTTGAACCCATTTTCCATTGAGGTGTGCTCCCCAAGCCTTGTCTGAGGCATCTGTCGTTAAGATCTGACTCGCCTCTGGTTGGGTCACAGAGAGTCCCTTGTTTAGGTGACATTCCTGAGCCCACCACAAAAATTCCTTTTGAATGCAATGTATTATCTGAATGACAGTGTCCAGATCGTGGCAGTGTTGCGTCCATACACTTTTGAGATACCATTGTAGCTTCCTCATATGCAGTTTGGCATTGGGAAGCACCAGAATACAAGATGCCATGAACCCCAAGGCTTGAAGGACTGTCCTTGCAGTCAGCCTGGACCGTAGAGACAATTGTTGGAAGTAAAGTGTAAGATTTCTTTGCTTGTCCGGGGTCAAAAAAGCCATCTGGGAGGCTGTATTCAGTTTCACACCCAGAAAGCACATTTCCTGAGAGGGTACTAGACTGGACTTTGTTTCGTTCACAGAATACCCTAGGCACCTTAACACTGCCATAACATACTGTAGATGGTGAAGTAGCTTGTTTTTGTCTTGAGCAAGAATCAGGCAATCGTCCAAATAAGGATAAATTTGTATCCCTCTTAACCTTAAGAAGGCTATCACCGGAGCCAGAACCTTTGTGAACACCCTGGGCGCAGTAGATAAGCCAAAGGGCAATGCAGAGAACTGATAATGTAAAGTCCCAGCCCGAAAACGCAGGAACCTCCTGCAACTGGGCCTGATAGGAATATGAAGATAAGCCTCTTTGAGATCCAGAGTTACCATCCAGTGATCTTTGCCCAACAGAGGCAGAAGTTGTTGCAACGTCAACATTTTGAATTTTGGAATGTCCAGGTATGTGTTGAGGATAGATAAATCCAAAATTGGCCTCCAAGTGTTTCCTTTCTTTGGTACAAGAAACAGGCGAGAATAAAATCCTAGGCCCACTTCTGACAGAGGGACCTGCTGTATAGCCCCCATTTGAAGAAGTAAAGAAATCTGTTTGCGAGCCTCCACCCTTTGCTGAGGAGGAACGTCTGGCATGCCTTTGAAAGGAGGCAATGTGTGGAAATAAAACTTGTAGCCTCGGTCTATAATGTCCAACACCCATTTGTCCTGGGTGACTAAAAGCCAATTTTGCCTGAAGAGTGCCAACTTTCCTCCCAGAGGAGCTGCCAGACAAGCAGGATCTGGCAGCTGAAGATGCAGGTCATTGGGTCTGTTTACGAAAGGACTGGCCCCTGCCCTCACCTGTAGATTGTGCAGGGGAACTCCACATTCTAGGCCTGAAAGAACCCTGAGCTCTGCCCCTACCACGTCTAGATCTGCCCCTAGACTGTAAATCAGAAGAAGGGTAAGCCCATCCCTTAGTAGGCCAATTTCTGCTAAACTTAGGGGGCTGCACCTGCAAAAAATCCTTAACAGTCTGCATAGACTTAGCTTTGTCTTCCATTTTCTTTAAGACTGACTCCACAGGAGAACCAAACAAAACTTCAGACTGCAGAGGAGCATCCAAAATTCGAGCTTTAACATGTTCTGACAAGTTCTGATCCTTAAGCCAGGCGTGCCTACGAATAACTGATCCAGTGGCAGCCACCCTGGAAGAAGCCTGTAAAGCATCGAAACCACACTGCAAAGAATGCTTACCCACCTGATCAGAGGCATGAACTAAATCCTGTAATTCCTTACACTCTATGCCCTCTGCCAAAGCATCTACCTTGCATTTTAACTGAGTAAGGAGAATATTCTGGTACTTCAACATATGAAACTGGCAATTCAAAGCCCTCATTGCTAGAGTGGAAGAGGTATACACTTTTTTACCCCACCTATCCAAAGCTCTAGAATCTTTATCCATAGGAACTGGATTCTTCACAACAGAAGCCCTGACACCCTTAGGTCCCTGGCTAATAGTTTCTGGGTCAGCCCTTGGGCTCTTATACAGATATTTATGAGCCTCTGGCACTCTGTAATACCTATCTGGTTTAACTGGCGCAGGAGGCAGAGAGTCTGGATTAAGGGAAGCCTCAGAGAAAACATCCTGAACAACATCCAAAACAGGAGGTATAGCCAAGGGCCGATGTTGTGGTAAAAACAAAAATTCCCTAAGCCTCTTTAGGAATCTGAGAAATCCTGACGTTCCCGTTTAAAATGGTCCCTCATAGAATGCAGGGTTTCTGAAAAAGAAAAATCCTCTGGAGGAGAAGCAGAAGGATTGGAATCCTCTGCGTCTGAATCAGAATAAGGAGGAAAATCCTGAATGTCTTCAGCGAAGACTCTGAGTAATCTGAAGCATGTTCCAAACTTTCCACCTCTGGCTCCACCCTAGGCCTCTTATCTGGAGGGCATAGAACCCTGATTAAGGAAATCAAATCTTCTGCCATTTTTAGCATGTGTTTTTTAGGTACAGAACCTGCAGAACTAGGACTGACACCAGAGGAAGACAAACCAGGCCTGACCTTGGAGGGTACCTTAGAGACAGAAGGGGAAAGCCTAACCACCTTATGCAAAGAAGGGAGTACAGCAACCTGAGAGGCCCCCTCAGCCTGACCCGACTCCTGAGAGGCCACATCTTGTAAAATTAACGGCTCCCCCTGAGACTCAGCTGAAACCTTGGCTGGATCCACAGATTCCACCGTAGTTTCTAAAGAACCGGCGTCCGGAACGGACGACTCATCCTGTTTGGACTTTAACTATTTTTCCTTGCGCTTCTTAGCGGTAGCGGGCGTCGGAGGATCCGACGGCATATTGTAATTACACCGCTTACCGAAGACAAGCCTAGCGCAATCTAACCTACGTTTAATGGTGCGCTTATTAAATCTAGCACAAAAGCGACACCAGACTACGTCGTGCTCAGGCCCCAAACAAGGAATAGAGAGAGAGTGGTAATCCCTATGCGGTATCTGTTTCCCACAAGAAATACAATTATTCACTTTTTCTGACATCCGGAATTAACTGAGGCAAGAAAAAACAAAAATATTCCCCAACGGGGTACTTAGCCCAACTTGGTTTTCGGTCTGAAACTCAGAATACGAAAATTTCAGAACGCCGAATGGCACTTGCAAATGCTGCTTCTGCTACGGACCATGCGGCAAGAAAGACTGAGGATATGACGTCGGTCATGCGCTTTAATACCATGGCGTACTGACGTCAGATCTGAGCGACCATGACCGACGCCAGCCTAACACTTTGGTATTCGGGCCGACCGAGGACAGCGGACTACCCACAGGTTATGACTGCAGCAAGGTGAGATGAAGAACATCTATACAACTATAAACTTGCCTTCCGATGACGTATAAACTATACATTAGAACTGATGCCAGAGTTTACAGTCATTTAGAAGAAAACTCAATTATGGCACTAGAACACGTGCCAAAAAAAAAAACAAAAGAAAGAATATAAGATGAAGGATCAGATGAGAAGGCAAGAAATGTGGAAAACGCATAAATATAGTTGCAAGTATAGAAAACTCCTGGAACAACCTCATGTTGATCAGGATTGCACACAGGAATGGTTAAGGAGAGGTGAATTCAAATCAAAGGATGAAAGGTTAATATTGGTGGCCCAAGATAGTGGACTACGTACACTTTGGTTTACAAAGTCCACTGGACATGTGGGAGAAACAGACAAACGTAGGTCTTGTAAAACAGAATTGGAAACAGTTGCACACCTTGTTGCTGGTTGTGACATACTAATGGCAGAAGGACTGTATACTGCAAGGCATAATAATGTGGCAAGACTATTGTACTGGGGATTATGCAAACATTATAATATTGAAGTAGCTGAAAAATACTGGAAACATGGGCCACAAAGCATCATAAAAAATGATAAAGTCTACATCACATGGGCTTACCCATTACCAACAGTTCAAAAGACAGAGGCAAGAAAACCACACATAGTGGTCCATGAAAAGAAGACAAAAAAACATATCCATGTGTCGAAACCATAGCCTTAAGCTTAATGCCAAAAAATGAGTCATTCCCTTTGGGAAAAACTTAGTTCCCACTAATTACCATAATGATGGTAGCCCACTGAACACTAAAGGCGTCATAAGAGATCTGGGGACACAGGTTGACAGCAACCCCTCCTTTGACCACCACATTCCCACTGTGGTCAGAAAGTCTATGTGGCACATCTCATTATCAAGGGTTTTGCATCCAGGAAGAAAGAGGTCATCATCTCTCTCTACTCTTCCCTCATTAGACCAAGCATATGTACTTCACTAAACACCTGCAACAGCTGGAAAGGTCACAAAAGTACCTCACAAAGAGGATCCTAGGCCTTAAACACATGCTCTACATGGACAGACTCAAAAAATTCCAGCTCTTCTCTGTCTCATATCATCTATTAAGAGGCGATCTCTGCTCGACTTACAAAGCCATGTCTGACCCAGCCCCGTTAGAAATGTTACACCTAAAGAAATCCCAATCCCTCCACACCACATGCTCCAGGGACCTCAAACTCATTACCACAATCAACAGAACATGCTGGAAGGACAGGTTCATAACACAGAGACTTGATGAGTGGATGGGAAATAGAAATTTCACCCCAGGGATCACTCCAGTGGCTCTACTTGATAGAGGCACCAGGAACCAACGGCGGCATGATGCCAGGGCACTTCCATGGGCTAGGCTTGTAAAGGCTCCAGGACCGTTGGCCTAGTACACACCTATGAACCTATGAAAAGTAGTATTGATCATTGAAATAGCTACATCCAGTGATTACAGTGTCTTGCATAGCGAGAGACACAAAGTAATAAAATATCAGGATGTGCAGGCAGAAATGAGAGCAATGTGGAAGATATATACCCAGACAGTTCCAATAGTAGTAGTAGGAGCAACGGGTCTTGTAAAAAAGAATCTACAATTGTATTTAGATATGTTACCAATACATGTGACTCTGTACGAATTGTAGAAGTATTCATTACTGGGCACATTGCGGGTGCTGCAAAAAGCACTTCTGGTTGACATGAAAGATTGAAACAATACTAATTTCATGAACTTTCACACTTTAACTTACAAATGGGTCCATTCCTGTCATGGTATTAGAAACCCAAAAGATTTGGGGAAATTAAAAAGAGAGGCAAGGAAGAAAAGTGTTACCATTCCTCCCCTCCAGCTCTTTCAGGAGTCCAAGCCTCTAGCTACACTTGGGTCACCTGGGTCATAGGCAGAGCTTCATGTCACTCCATTAACACAGGACAAGTTGTTCCTAAAAAGTTCCTTTCTACTCCCTCAAGACCTACTTAATTTCACAAAAAATGCCTCTCTAAGATAGGGGAGGACATTTTAACAACAAAAGCACAATTTAGGTTTAACGGCTGAAACTCTAATCAGTCACATCAACTTCTGTGGTCAATATTCTTCACTAACAATGCAGCACTTTCAGTTACCCCTCCAAATGGGAATTTTACATCCAGTCCAACAATCTGTCCACAATTTGTTGCACCAACAGACAAGGAAGAATGCAGCCACACACTGGTTTATTCAGCCAGTAAAGAGATTTAGATGATGCCTACAACACTCACTCTTCATCTCAAGGCTGTCCACAATTCACGCAAGTGAAAAATTACTCCACTGGGCCCTCAAAATGAAATTAAAGCAGTCATAAAAGTTAAGTCCTAAAAAAGCTGTACATACTGGACCTGTGACATACCTTTCTACTGTTCCAAACAAAAGCACTCTTGGTCCTAAAAAAACAAACATGATAAATATCCTCTCTGCAAATAGCAGTGAAAGAAAACCACTTATTAATGCATTCTTTGCATAGGATCACAAGAGTTTACACTAGGCTATCAACCAGGAAGTCATTTCAAGCCTAGCCGATTCATCCCACTGTAATACCATAGATATGCTAGTCAATACTGAGGACTGCATTTAGTAGTGACTAATCATGTCTAGGAAGGTTGCGGGCACTATCCCCGGTAGGACTTTTCTGTGTCTCATCTACTCATCCAGGTTCCTCTTGAACAGTGTCATAGACATGCTCTGCTTCCCATAAACTGGCAGCCTATTCCCAAGATACGTCTGCCAGCATCATTATGAAGGCAAAGAACAAACAAATAGACTATTCTAGCAGTAATTGTCTACACCAGACAATCAAATATCCACTAAATCTAAAAAGGACTTCAGAGACCCCTTTGTCTTGCTCTAAATACACACACTATTTCGCCAGGTTAGATGGTCAGACATCATCCCAATTTCAAAAGACAGCCAGACTTCCAGTTTTACATGATAATACGGATATTCTGGGTAAAGTTAAGAGCCTAATAACAAGAAAATACATACCAAACAAAATGGACCAATTTTTCAACACAAGCATGATCTGAAATCTTCAATCCTATTTAGTATTACCCTGAAATAAGCGATAAAAATGGTGCTTAAGCCACTCAAAGTGCAGACACCAATAACCAGCCAAAAAAGCACTGCAGAGGAACCAGGCTCGACTCTAGACAATCCAAATTAAAATTTATTATAGAAACATAAACGCTTAACTAAATCACCACATTTTCATCAGTAACACACTAAACTCTGGGGGTTTATATACACCATCTCCCATAACCCATCCTGTTAACTGACAAATTAAAAAGAACTGAACTTCAACAAATAGTTGTAGCAACACAGAATAATTAAATAACCAGGTTAATTACTCTGTGCTGCTATGACTATTTATTGAAGTTTGACTGTTTTTAATTGTCAGTTTACATGATGGGTTATAGGAGATGGAGTATATAAACCCCAGAGTTTAGTGTGTTGCATCTGATGAAGTCTGTGAAAGGAAAACGCAGTGATATAGTTACGCATTTATATTTCTATAATAAAGTTTAATTTGCATTATCAGGAGTCGAGCCTGGTTCCTCTGCAATGCTTATTTGGATGGCTCTTCACTATTACCTCAAAACCAAGTTGGAAATAATATTTTCTTGCTCCCCCTCCAAGGACCACATGCTGAGAATTAAAAATGATCATTTTTCTAATAAAGTACTCTGGTGGAAGAGAACAGAGGCAGCTTCTTGAAAGGCATAGCCAGAGACACCTGTCTTCTCTTCAAAGATTCAGTGCTACTATAAGAACTCAGCTCTGAGATGCAGAAACTACCTATTCCTGGGAAAATACTTCCACTGGGGTAGGAGTAAATCCTACTGTCAAAAAGACTGACTATGTTCAGAAAGAAGTTAGTGACATCAAGTCTCAATGGACCATGTCGAAGATCTTAACTGATGAAGCAGCAAAACAAGCTTTGCTGTCACAGTGTTAATCTCGGAATTCTCACGAGGGTACAAGTGGTGCATAACACAGTAAAGCTACAAAAAAGGACTATAAGCAACTGTTATGAATGGGTCTCCTGATTCAGCTGAAAGGTAAAGACAGTCCAGTGAAAACACAATGCTAAATGTTGCTGAAGTACAAGTTTGGCTATAGGGCAAGAGTTTTGAAAATCATGAAGAAAGACTACTGGTTTAACATCAAATAAATTCTGGGAAATCATATAACACCTCAAGAGAGGAAGACAGAACCTTATTTAGGTTGTACTAATCAGTGGCAAAAACGTCTAACCAACACTGGTTATTTTGTGGTACTCCAGAGGGAATGCCCATCCCTGTAGCTAAAGACACTGCAAAGATTAGATGCCTCTATAGTGGCAAATCTACACAGCATGAATGTAATCTGTTCAGATATACTAAAAGCACTGTTCAGGACTAGGTTACCATGGTCAACATCCTCTTCAGTTCCACAAAAAAGTGAGGTTAGTACTTCTGCGCTAGAAAAATGGGGAAGGGAGATGAACCTCATTTTAAAGAAAGAAGATCAGAGAAAACAATTTCAGTCAAGAGAGAGCACTCAAGACAACTAGTAAGCTCTGCCCTGTCAAATGGATTTCAAGTAGCACCAATATTTTTTATTTTATTCTAGGTTGGGCTGCTCATTTTCCATGCTTTTTAACAGCCCACGTTGAAGTCAGCAAACAGACTTCAGCTAAGCAGTAGAAATTGCAACCATGAGATTTGGCTTCCACAAGTTCTATCCCAGACCACACTCAGGGTCGCACGTGAAATGGAAGGTACAGCAAGAGTGACAAACAGTAGAACTACAAAAAAAAAAAAATCTCAACATACAGCTCTTGAACTATAAATTCATATGTTAGACCAAAGCATTCAGGATATGAAAGAAGCCTTTTTCAAGACTCTAAATTTAGATGTGGATACTGAAATGAGGTATATGCTCCATGACATGAGCTCTAATGAAGTCTGTACTGAGTTATTCAAACATACAAAGACAGAGAAAGGAAAAGGAGAACACATGAAAAACCTACAATTTACAGGCATCCCCAGAGGAGGGGAAGAATACAGCATGGTCAAAACATTTCTGGACCAACAAAAACAAACAGCTAGCAACTGCTTTATCTCGGGTCTATATTAGATGAACGAAAGTTCATCTTAGCGAACGCTCAGATGAGCGAATATTGCACAACTCGAAACCGCAATTGTGAGATCGCGGTACAGTGAGGATGGGAATATTTGCCCTTTCCTCACTGTAGTGCGATCTCAGAGTTGGAATATACATTTGGGGGGGGGTCTGGGGGACGCAGCCCCCCACAATTGCAATTTCGAGTATCTGGATAGTCACTCATGTGAGCGTTCGTTAAGATGAACTTTCGTTCATCTAATATAGACCCCTTGATCTCCCAGCAAAGATGAGCTTGTATGCCAACAGCAATTCTGCTCAGGATTGGAAAAACTTCACTCTGAAGAAAAAATGTTGTTTTCATTGTAGACACCAGATCAAGTGATAAAAATACAGTTGTACCCTCTGTGATCATAATTATTAGTTGGGCACACACGAAAGGCAGCCTTTCAGCCTCCAATTAGACTCTGCAGGCAAAAATGGAGGTACAGGTTGCAGTACCCTGCACAACTTAAAGTTACAAATTACTGGACCACCCAGAAGGTTTTCTCTCCAGAAGATGGCCTACAAAGGGTCAAGTAAGGAACTACAAATCAACTCAACATGCAAGAGGTATCATCTTGCTCCCTCAGGTTTCACTGTCCTTCTGCCAATATTGATTACATGTGGAATAGATGTCTGCAGCTGTCTGATTGTTGTTGCCAAATTAAAATGCTGGAAATGTCAATCTATAGAAGTCAGTGTGGTCTCACTGTGACTATAGTGTTCCTGAAGAACCACTTATCCCTCTTAGAGGAAATGGAGGAGACTGTGAAAGTACTAGAAGAAGAAACTACCCTATCCTCATGATGGTACTTTTACTAGTGTACATTCCTCATGTGTATAATCCTCAAGAAATAATCTCTTTAGAATCAATTTATTTTTCATATCGGATAAAATGGTAAGCACAGGACTACAAAAACATCAAATCTTCTCTCCACTGCAAAGCAACCAATTACACCGCACAGAACGTATGCTTATCCAGATGTAAAGCTTTGGGATTACATTTAGTACATTTTTTAACTCCAGATATTTTATCCACTTTACCAATGTCAATGAGGTCTGCTGCAAGAAGAGGAAGGCAAAGGTAAAGAAAAAAAAACTGCCAAAGATGTCACTGAAATAGAGCACAAAATGGTGGGGAAGCCACCACAAGGGCTGGAGGCTTCTAGTATGGCACCTGTTGTGAAGCAGTAAGTTAATTTTTAGTTCTCCCTCCTAGGACTGAAAACAAATTCTTAAAAAGCCAGAAACTGTTGCATTATAGACACATTTGTTCTTCAGACAGATAACTAAAGGTGGATGAATGATGTGCTTCAAACTCTTATCTATTACAAGAAAAATGCTTTGGAACAGTTACACAGCCAGAGGATTGAGTGACTGGATTCTTGATAGATTTGTCAATAAAAGAAAAATAAACCTGAAATACATTCAGTAGTGATACATGACAAAACAGACAAAATATTCACAAGGGGTTTCAAAATGAGTTGTCACACAAGACTACATAAAAATTAATAACGAAAACAAGAATAAATAAAAGGCACATTAACTAAACATGCAAAAACAACTCAGGACATTCAGAAAGAAGAAAAAGCCAAAAAGTTTACATTTTAAGACAGTGCTGGGTTGGAATTAAATTTTGTTGAGTTATAATATGATTTTTTTTATTTGGAATTATTTACCAGACACAGTGAGAGATGCAAAAAACTCTTTAGAAAATGTAGAGCGGTTAATATTTTCTTTCATGGAACTAGTTCCATCCAATTCATACAGTAGCAGCCCTTCCACATGGAGAGTTTAAGAGAACTGGATTTTTAAGCCAACATTTGATAAAATTCTTCAACAGAGGTTATTGTGTGAATTTGATAAAGAAAACTTATTTTGACATTTGCCAAAGAAACGGACAATATTTATTAAAACAGAGAATTCTTGGTTATAAAAAAAAATCCTACAATTTATCAATGAAAAATATATTCTGACAAAATATATTATGATACTATTACTCCTGTAACACTTCAACAATAGAATATTTAATTGCCTGTATATGTGGGTTAGTTTATACTGAACAAACAAAATGGAAACTAAACGGCACAGTATAAGAAAATATAAAGGATATTCTTTTGCCAAACATGTGTTTACTAAATATCCATGTAACTAACTTATCAAAACTTTTGTGTGTTAGATCAGGTTCACATGGGAGATGCATGTGAACTTTCTAAAGAGAATAGTTTACATTTACAAATGAGGAAGAGTTAACTATTACGTTTCAGGCTATGTGACCCTTTGGGATGAACACCATTTCTGGTGCTTATTTTATTAATTAGTTGTGTGTATTTAAAGTCTGCCTTAACTTATGTAAAGTTAGAGGTATGACAGTGTCTTGAGCACTAGACCTTTAAATGAATTACGTTTGTAGACCAGCAGCCAATTTGTGATAGATAACCATAAAGGAAAATGTGGTAGTACTTGAAGCAATTAGAAAGACTTGCCCACATTTCATGAAATTAATTTTAATGATGATTATCTTTAATGTTAGTTGACAATGGGAAAATAGTGGCTTCATTAAAATTACTTTATTTTAATAAAGTACTTTCCCTGTGAAAAAGTGATAATAGTTTAGGTGTAGCAGTTCCCAAGCTTATAGGTTGTTAAAGCAAAATATATGTGATCAATGGTTTAAAAAATGCCCTTTGCAGGAGTCTAGACAGGCTGCTATTCTTAAACAAAGAATTAATCTAAAGGTTTGCCTTAAACAAGATGGTGGGACCTGTGGGAAAAAACGAGCGGTTTGATTGGTAGAAGGCAGGGATATCCCCAGAACATCAATATATTGCATCACTGCTAACTATATCACCAAGCTAGGATGTTGAAATAGCTAATGGTGTAAGTACAGCTGAAAGGAGGCCCAATTAAAGCTTTCAAGCAACTCACACGGACAATGTTTACTGTAATTAACTAGTAGTAGAGCACTGAAAGGAAAATATTTATTGAGATTTCATTACTGGGAAAGTCCGACTGGGTGGAAGCCCATTATCAGTGGAGGCCCGGGGAGAAAAAGCTATAAATTACTACAACACATTTTAAGAAAAATAATTTTACAATCTTCAAGCATACAATAAAAACATCTGCGGTTTAAATAATTATAACAAATTAGACAACATAAAAACATTGGTTAAGAATCGATCCAGAGTGTATGACAATCACTTAATATTTAGAGAAACTAGACAGTTTGTAAAGAAATTAAAGGTAAATTACTCTAATACAAATAGGAATTACAATATGAAGTGAGGGAAAAGTCAGCTTATGGTAAATTTAGAGAGAAAGTCAGGGAAGAGAATTAGACAGCAGTAATAAAGCAAGTGAAGAAGGAAGAGCAAGTAGGGTATAAGGAATGAAAAGGTACTTGTTCACATTTAGGGATATGTTTTTTTCCTGGTTTTGAGTAAGAACAAAGGCAGACTTTAGCTAGGAAGTCTTTCAGAGTGGTTTTAAAAGATGGGAGGGAGGGTTATAGACCAGATGTATGCAGGTAAGGAGTTCCAGGCCTTAACAACCTTCTACGAGTACAGACAATGCCCAGCAGATTTGCTAGATTAGTAGACAGATAGGAGTTTTTGTTCAATGGATCGCAGTGATTAACTGGGAACATAACTGTGTAGAATGAAATGCAGAAGTTTACTGTAATCCCATCCAGTCAGAAAAAAATGTGTTAAAAAAAAAAACCGTGAATACAAAAGGGAAAACTAAAGTAGACCAGAAAAGATTAAACATATAGTTGACATGAATTCAGGAAAGGGTTGTGAATTACAATATCAACTTGAGTGAACTGGAAAGCAAGCCAATTGTTAATCACAACTGACAAATGAGTGACGTTTACTTATTTTTTTCCCATTAAGTTAATAAACAAAATATGCCCCGATAACTGTTCTAATATAAAGTTATTTTGTTACAAGGGGTTTGGGGGGACTAGTATTAGCAATGAACGGTTCACACTTTTTCAGTGGTAAATGGATGGTGTTCTATGGAGGAGCATGAGTATGATTTGTGAAGATAAAAGGCTAAGGGATGGAAATAGTTATGATGCCTCAACAGCAGATGTAAAGCCTATTATTGGGATGTTTAATTACAGCATTTGCTCTCACTTTGAATAATTCGCTATAATGTGGTTTTATACATATATAGCTTTTCAGAAACATTTAGATTGAAGGAGAAAGGGGGACTGGGTAAAACTTGCTAATAAGAAGATTATAGTAAGAAAACAGAATGCTTGCCTGGTTATATTTCAAGTGATTTGGTAACGCATCAAGAAAGGTTGCAGTACTACACTACACAGATTCATAAAATTAAGTTATGGAATTTAAGCAGGTTCACTGTCACTAAAGGAACAGTGTTAAAAGGCACTAGAAAGAACAATATACACCTAAGAACACTCCAAGGAACACATTTAAATCAGTTACAGCATAGTAAATTGACAGGAATAGGCTACAGGTTTTAGGGAACGCTATTATGCAAACTATAAAGGAGCAGGACAGAGGGGAGTAAATCAAAATTATAGCAAGGAGGAGCCCACTGTAGTATCAGGGGAAAAGTTTGAGAGGGGAGTAAGACTTATCTAGGTGACAGGTTATTGGAATAATAACAGGATTACTTCTGCAAATATGTACATCCCCCAAAGTACGATTTGAATGAACTAAAGAAAACCTTGAGTAAAGTGCTCGTTTTCATCAAGGAATACTTACTATATGTGGCTGGTAACCGAAGCATAACTTTAAACATAATGGATTTATCAGGAGGGCTGAGGAAGGAAATTTTAAAACCCTGCAAGAAGTTGTTTTGCTTAATGGATGCTGCACACGCTAAAAATGTGGTACATGTCCTAAGAATACACATATGATGAACAATACGAAGGGATTTACTAAAAATTATATCTGATTACTCTGCCTTGGTGTTCCAACTGATAACACCAGAAATCAGCCAGAAAGGAAGACACTTGCATTTCCCCATCACGTTTATTAAAGAAAAGCTCCTTTACAGACTGGACCAAAGAAAATTTGAAGTCTTTGTTAAACAATATAGAGGATTCAGTAAAGCATATAATAAAAGAGTGAAGTGACTGAAGAAAGAATTCAAAAAACAGATGCTCGTAAAATCAAATGGGTAACCAGCAATAGGCAGAATTTGGAATGACAAACTCACATAAAGCTACTGAACAAAGAAGAAAGGGGCAAACTGAAGTAATCTAATCTAAAGGAAGACTAAGTGAGCACCTAGATAGAATAAATGGTTTAGCAGATTTGCAGTGATGCAAGCTTATTTTGAAAATACACCTACAATGCATACATTCTTAGCTTAAAGATTAAGGCAACAAAATCGAATGGCAAACAGCAAAGAACCACAGACAAAACAAGTAACTGGAAACCAAAGAGTCATGCTGTAAGATTTTACATAATACTAGGAGTCACAAAAGGATAACAGACAGGAAGCAGACATGTTCTTAGAGCGCATAGTTTTACCCAATTTAAAGGAACAACAATCTGAAGGATTAAGTATAGAAGAAATATAGAAACAAATTAATAGAGAGCAGACAGTGATGTCTTCAGAAAACAGTGTACCCGTTGTGACATCCCCCTCTGTGCCAGTAATCAAGAAGCCTGAATTCTCACCACTGGTGCTGGAGAGGGACGTTCACCTGGAACAAAAATGGATGCACCCAGTATTTCCGGATGTATCTCTCTGAATCACGCACAAACTCCCTTAACAGCACACAGAAAACACACGGAGCCTGGGGTATGGGTTTCTCTGTCTCTCTCCAGGTCCCCAATACGGCTCTCTACTGGCACAGCTGTAGAGTTATGACCTCAGCCGAGTGTCCAAGCTAAGTCCTTCGCCACTCTCTCTGTGAAACCAGTGCTGTGTGTCCCTGCTCCAAGTGGCTGACACACACACACATTTGATTTGTGCACACACACACGCATACACACACACGCACACACACACTTGTGAAAAGCTGACACAGGCTTACTAGCTATGCCACCTTCTGCACAGACTATAAGGCAGTTACTGTCACCAGACACTCCCAAGCCAGATACTCTAAGGCTCTTACAAGGATACCCAGTTATATTGAGTGAAATTAATATTAACATGAATGGCAGTTTGACCAATACAGCAAGGCTTTCAGGAGTGGCCACAGTCACCAAACAGATATTAGTAGTCTTCTGAAAGGTTAAAATATTCTCTAAAGGACCAGCCACAATGAAAAGTTTAAATAGATGTAATAATAAACAATAAAAGAACATGAAAATGCTAAATATCTATTAACAATAAACACCAGTGTTTCAACCACAGGAAATATTAAAATAACACAGCTTAATAGATTTACAGATACAGAAAAACAGTACTAAACTAGACTCACTGTATTTTCCTGACTGACCTAGAGAGTTACAATTCCCTGGTCTATTACTAGTGTAAGGCAATGTTTTCAAAACAGAGAGCCATGAGATTTCAGATGATTAAAATATCATTTTTGTCCTACATTACAGAATAACATTACATACATCTGGTCATCTGACTTCTGGTTCCCATGCAAGCCTCCCATTGCTATAAACTGCCAGGATTTAGCACCTATGTGTCAATAATACACACACACACACACACACACACACACACACCCTTGCTAAGATCTGCTGCAGCTCCTTGAAGTCAGAAAACTATAAAGCACTTCTACTCTTCCTACAGGAGCTAATAAAACCACATTTCCTACAGACACTGCATCTCTGACTTCATTCAAACCTCTGAGATAGCATCTTTATGGTCTAGGCCCAGTAATTTAATTTCTTACTACTTTTAAAGTTTGAGATTAACCTCTTCTCTTCTCGTATCCTCTGTTAAAACATATACATTTAAACAGTTACAACAATAAATGCATATTTCTTTTTCTGACCAGCAGGGTACACTGTTGCCACATTTTTAACACAAGCAGCTTTACAAATACATTTCTCAACACAAGCATCTGTATAAAATCAGTTTGATATAGAAATGACATAGAATTCTTTACAAAATTCCAGATAGCTATGCATGTTACACATCTACTGCACTACTTCTCCTGGCATAGCTGGTAATATCTCACACGGTCATGGGTATGCATTAGATAAACAAAATCTACTTACCATGAACCTGTATCCATGGACACCAAACAGCAAAATTCACTTCCACGAATAACGAAAACTTTCCTAGGGTAAGGAAGCAATTGGCCAACACCACAACTATGCCCTTTTCCCCACCATAGTGCAATCTTGGAGTTGGTATATATAGTTGGGGGGGGTGGAGGGTGCAGTCCCCTACTCTGGTGTGTTTGGTTTAGTGCGTGTTGTGATGTTGTACTTGCCATGTGATTACTTACCTTAGTAAAATTTGCAATGTTCACTGACGTGTGTTTTGCTGTTGATGAATACAGGTTCAAGGCAAATAGATTCATCTAATATAAATCCCATCATCAGACCCCCCCCCCTTGAAGATTCAAGCTTTTTTTTCAATGACCCTTGAGAAACACTGCTTGCCAGGAATGAGCCTATCTGGGAATAAACTACCCCATATCCGGTCTTGACAGCCCATCTGGATTAGCATTGCTAACCCCACTATGATGCCACACTGTCATATTATATGTCTGCAACCCGAGGGTCCACCTTAGTAACTTGGCATTTTGCTGGCTGGTCCAATGTAGCCATGCTAAGGAATTGTGTACTATAACTACAGTGACTACAGTGAATTTCTTTCCATATAGATAGGGTTGAAGTTTCTGCAGTGCCATACTATGGCTAGACATTCTTTTTCTACTGCTGCATAACACTCCTCCCTAGGTTGGAGTCTACTGCTGAGATATACCACTGGGTGCTCTTCTCCCTCCGAGGAAACCTGGTTGAATACAGCCCCCACCCCATGGTTCAAAATATCCTCCTGCACAACAAACTATTTGCTGTAATCTGGACTGGCCAACACAGGAGGTCCTCCAAAGTCCCTTTAAGCTTTTGGAATGTCTGCTCACAGACTGGTGTCCACACTACCTTGTCTGGCCTGTTCTTCATCAGGTCAGTGAGGGGAGAAACTATTGTACTATAATTGGGAACAACTTTTCTATAGTACCCCACTGCCCCCAAGAATGTCCTCATCTACTTTTTGGTAATAGGGGCAGGCCATGCCTGAATGACTTCCACTTTGGCAGGTTCTGGCCTGATCTTACCACTCCCCACTATGTCCCAGGTAGGAGACCTCTGCCATAACCACCTGACACTTACTGGGCTTAATGGTTAACCCTGCCCTTTGTAGTCTGCCCAGGACCTCCCTGACATACTGCAGGTGCTCATGCCAGGAATGTCTGTAAATGGTAATATCATCCAGGTAAGCAAGAACATAAACTCTTGGCTCCTGCTAGGATATTATCCATCAGCCTCTGAAAGGTAGCTGGGGCATTTTCACTGCAAAGGGCATCTTTGTGAACTTGTGTAATCTGAAAGGAGTCACAAAGGCTGACCTCTCCCTCTAGGGGTTGGAATCAAGGGCACCTGCCAGTAGCCCTTGTTCAGATCAACTATTGTCAGATACTTAGTCCACCCAGCTTCTGTAAGGCTTCATCCGTCCTAAGCATGGGGTAAGAATCTGACTCTGTGTGACTATCTAGTTTCCTGTAGTCCACATACAACCTGGTGTTGCCATCTTTCTTTGTACCAGCACCACTGGGGAGGCCCAGGGAGTGCTGGACTCCTGGATTACCCCCAGTTCCAACTTTTCCTGCATCTCCCCGCTCAGAGACTGCCAGAATCACCCAGGTACACTGTAGGTGAGGGGATGTCACACCAGTAAAGATCTGAAAGATGGGAGGACAAAAAATAAAAAGGGTGCTTTATATTTTACTCAATAAAGTGTTAACAAGAAGCAGTAATAGTGATATTGTGGAAAAGGGTAACAAGTCTGACAAATCTCTCTTCACATAGGTCAGTTTCAATTCTATATCATGACTACAGTATTACAGCAAGTGAAGTAGCTAAAACTCTAGCTAGCTAAGTAGTTTTGAATCAGTGTGGATTTGTTAAACGTAGAAAAACATTTGACAATACTGCCAAAAACATTACTAATACAACAATATGCTACATAAAAGGAAACCCTCTACTGATGATCAGACTTTATGGCAAAAAATCATCTGATCAAGGTAACTGGGAATATATTTTGGAGGTGGTGCTGAGAAAATAAGGGTTCTCAGAAAAACTGATAGGACTAATGACTGTTGGTTTGACAGCTAGCACTAGGTTAAGGTGTGAATGTTGGATTCTTTCAATCAACTCAAGGGAACTTGACAGGAATACTCAGTGGTCCTTTTCCTGTTTGCTTTGTATCTTTAGCCCCTAGCTTTTCACAGAAGATCTTCACAAATTCAAGTACATGACTAGTGTGGGAGACAAAGACAGCTTTACTTGCAGATGATATATTATAAATATATATCTGATCCAGAGCAAGTTTTCACTAAACAAAACCTCAAACTTTCTCAAGAGAAAGAAGGGTAACACAAAAGCATTATATGTGAATTATAACCCAACTCACCTACTGGTGCAGACTTTCACATATTTATAAGGGCAGAAATAAATAAAATATTTAAAAATGTTGTTAACAAAACAGGTATCAATAACACTAAAGGAAACGTGAGAGGAGGTTAAAAAAAGATTTTAAATTAGCTCAAGACTTGGAGACTGATGAACATAGACTTAGATACTAAATTTCTAGCTATATAAATGTTCACATTTTCAGTGATGCTGTATGCAAGTCAATGTCTCCTCATAATGCCAGATGAGAGATTATTACTATTGTTGAGAAAAAAGATCCAAGAGTTTAGATGGGACAGTAAAACATGCATGGTTAATGTGTGAAAAAACAGTAATGCCAACAAAGAAAGGAGGACTAGCGTTACCAGATTTACACAACTACTACACGTCAAATGTAATAAAAATAATACATTTTACCAGTTCAATGGATATGAATCAAGATGAAGTAAATTTTACTGACATAAGGGACACCACCAAGGAAACTAAAGATGGACACCAGGGACATAAAATTATAAAAAAGGAAATACAATTACCTTGCATATATAAACATATAATGACCTTACTACTTCTATACATAAACTTATGTTTCTCGTTTCCTATGTCCCTATCTCCATTTAATTTTTAGCCCCGTTCCCAACTGTCTTTCTCCCTCTCATACTGCTTTGCACTATATCCATTCAGAATCATAACCCTCCCTTATAGTACCTATCTATTCCACACTGTATCTTTTACTTTTTCAAATAAACTCCATTTCTTCTTATTTTGACTATATCATTATACTCTAGCCTTTCATACCCCACTAATCCTTACATTCCAGAGAAGGTATCAAGACAACCTAACTTATTCTTTTATAGAAAATATTTCTCTCCTTACCTATCTTCTACCAGGTATATGCCTCGGTGGTACAGCGGTAGCGTTGTTACTTCACAGCAAGAGGTTCTCTCGTTCGATTCTCGGCTTGGCTTGGGAGTGCCTTCTGTGTGGAGTCTGCATGTCCTCCCCGTGGTTGGGTAGTGTTCGAAAGACATGCATGCTTAAATGGGCGTGCCTTCGTTGAAGGTTGGGCGTCGAGCTGGCACCTTGGTGTTTCGTAAAAAATCTACTGCCAATCATTAGCGGACTGGCGTTCCGCTGAGGTGACCCCTTACCGGGGAAAAAGCCAAAAGATAAACAGCAACAACCTATCTTCTACCAGCTTTCAAAATCCACCATCACTCAATCTCCTGCGGCCCTGCAACTTGTTTCCTTCTTCAATGCTGCTTGCCCAAGGGTCTATATCACGTAATCGAAGTTTTATAACTTTGAACACTATACGATCGAAACCATATGTTCAAAGTTGTAAAACTTTGAATATGGTAAAAATAAAAATAATAAAAAAGCTTACCTGATGGCTTTAAGCAGGGGGGCAGGCACGCTTGCGCCCCCCCCACCCCCGCTCTTTAAATATACCAATTCAGAGACTGCACTTCAGTGCAGTACAATGCGGAAAGGGAGGATTTCCCTTTACTACACTGTAGTGCGATCTCAGAGTTGGTATATTTAAAGAGCGGGGGGCACATCCCCCCCACATGGAGGGTGCAGGGAGGCATGCCCCTTGCCTTTTACCCAATCAGGTAAGCTTTTTATTATTTTTATTTTTTCCGTAATCAAAGTTTTACAACTTCGAACATATGGGTTCGACCATATAGTGTTCGAAGTTATAAAACTTCGATTACGTGATACAGACCCCTTGCCCACTACCGGACATCTATAAAATACAGATTCCTGTACTTGATTACGATACTCTTCATCTTATCCTTTATTCTTCTCCTCCTACTGGTGTAAGCTATCCTCCATCCTACCATGACAATAATCTGCCTTAATGTCTCTCCAACTCTGTCCCAACCACCTATCCATATTTCCTCTTTAAACTCTCCACATATTTCAGCAAACCTATTTAATATTGCCCACCTTTATTCCAAACACAGGTTGATTAACTGCTCTTCAACTCAAACTAAAACAAAATTAAGTGCAAGAATCCTACCCAAAAATCAAGTATGCACAAGTCCCCAATATACTAAGATCCTTCTAGGAGGTAATATACTCCCTAATCCTGGTTCCACCTATCACAATGAACACAAAGATAATTCTTTCCCACACTCTTCTCTAACCCAAGAACATCCAATCCCCAACCTTGGTGATCTAAATTTTGCTGCAATAAATGTTAGAAGCATAAGAAATAAGACTGTTGAATTATATGCCTGGCTTACCCAACATAAACCTGATGTTTTTGCTGAAACTGAAACTTTGCTTAAACCCAGCATAAGCAACTCCGAAGTTATATCTCCTGGCTATAATATAATCCATAATGACCATATAAAGAGGAAAGGTGGTAGAATTGCTTTAATATGTTTCCCAACACCATAGCAAGCCAATACCAAAATTCAGTTCAGCAGAATTTCTTATTGCTTCCCTCAAAATAAACAATTATAAACAAATATGTATTACTGTCCTTTACATGCCTCCTGGCAACAATACAGCTATACTGGAAGATATCCATAATATTTCCACAAGAAAAATACTACAAGATGTGAATGTCAACTGGTTAGACAAACTCCAAATCCTCTACATCTAGCACAAACTTATATGGATTCACACAACTAATTAATAACCCCACACATTATAGCAAGACATAAAATTCCCTATTAGGCTGGATCCTAGTATCAGACTGTAGTAAATACACCACCACAGGTACAATGTCGGACTCTCTCAATTATCATCTCCTAGTCTATATGACCAGACATATCTCACACAGCCAGTTAAACAGCATACTTATAAAACAACACAAACCTTCCCAAGTTTAACCTAGAAATATTCTTTACTACACTATCATCTATTAACTGGAACTTCCTAAAAACCTCTCCTTAGACAATGCTGTAAAGGGATTCAATACAATTTTTCTAAATAGCCTAAATAGCCATGCAACTCCTAAAAGGAAGAGACTAAAAACAAATCATGCAAAATTTAGCTATCCAAAAAGAGTAAAATGCTAATGCAGGATACAGAAAAAACATGGAAAGAATGGCAAATATAAGAAACACTTCAATACCTTGAAAACTTTAGAATGCTTCGGAATCATACTAAAAAGCAAATAAATGAAGACAAAAAAATTATACTATAACAACTTTCAAAATAATACTAAAAACACAGCCGTAAAAACGTCTGGGCATCCATTAAAGAAATCTAACATCCCGGCCAAAAATTCAACCCAAACCCATCTCCCAATAACTCTCAAAACTGCAATACAGTGTAACTCTTATTTTACGGATAGTATAGCATCTCTAACCAAGGATTTTTCAACATCTAATCCAAATCCTGCTCAACAGTCACATATCAACCTCCTCACTTTCACCTTCAAATCTGGGCCCACATCCTATAAAAAAACTACTCCTACAAACTTAAACCATGATCTTCTTCAGCTGATGACCTTCCAAGTGAATACCGAAAAATCGCAGCCAACAGCATTGCCTATCCTATCTCAATCCTTACAAATAGGTCAATCCAGGAATCCCACGCTCCTTCTCTTTGGAAAAAGTCACACATTATCCCTCTGCACAAATGAGGAAACTCAACAGACATCAATAACTTTGAACCTACAGCAATCTTGCCTCGCCTCATCAATATTTGAAAAATGTATTCAAAAACAACTGCTACACTATCTCCTGTTGGAAGAACTCCTTTCCCCTACACAACATGTTTTTTGTCCTTCCTATAGTACTAGCATTGCCTTTTTAACTTGCATAGATACTGTCGATACAGCTAGCAGTAACAGCAAACTAGTCTCTTCCTTATTTCTACACTTGTCTAAAGCCTTTGATACAGTTTGTCACAACAAACTTCTACTTCCAATGTCCTCACTAGGTCTCTCTCTCTCAGCCCGCCCTTCTTTGGTTCAAGAGCTACCTGTCTAACGGGTATCATTCAGTAAAATAGCACTCCACATTCTACCTCCCAATCACCACCGGTGTACGTCAAGGATCTATTCTTGGTCCCCTCCTGAAACATTTTCACCAAACCCTCTATGCATCCACACAATATCTGTTTACCTCCCAGTCACCACCAGTGTAAGTCAAGGATCTATTCTTGGTCCCCTCTTGAAACATTTTAACCAAACCCTCTATGCATCCAAACAACAGGCCACCCTTATACAATATACAGATGATTCCATTCTCATTTGCACATCTGCCATGGAACACCTCCAAAAAAAAGTCTGGAAACTTTAACAGCCACTGAAACATGGCTATGTAACTCCCAACTCATGCTTAACCCAAAAAAGACCAAACTACTAATTACTTTTCCCCCAAAATCCTTCTCTTATGAAAACACAAAATTTAAAGTCCTCTCTCTCTTAATAATACAACCACTGGAGTCACTTCTCACAGAAAATTATTAGGGGTGATAGTGTGGATGATAAGCTTATATTTGACCTGCATATACAAAACTGCATAAGAACTCATCATATACTAGGGATGCTTTACAGAGACAAAAACTTTCTCATCAATGCAATTAAAACTACAATTGCCACTACTCATCTCCTCCCTACACTTCTTTATGGCACTCCCATCCTTACTAACCTCCAGGCTTCACAAAATTAAAACTTTAACAATGCTACAACAAAGCTGCTAAATCTGCAGCAAATACACCTTATAGAACCCACCACCACTGTATACCACTAAAAAGCATAAATTGGATAGAACTGTCTCATCAACATACACATAGTTTCTTACCACCTTTAAATTATCCAGCATCCATCTGCCTGTCCAGCACTAAAAACATTCTACAAAACTTTGTTCCCAGTTGGTCATTGCGATCCCATGACTCCTGTCTACAAACATATCAAATTTTGCTGGGCACGGTCTGTACTAGTACAAGGCTGCTAAGGCATGGAACTCTTAATGTTACCTATCAGGTCAATACACTCCCTCCCATCTTTCAAGACCACTCAAAAACTTCTTAGCTAAAATCTGGCTCTGTTCTTGCTCAAAACCAGGATAAACTATATCCTTAAATGTGAACAAGTACATTTTCATTCCTTGTGCCACCTTACTCTCTCTCCCTTCTTCACTTACTTCCTTACTTCTATCAATTTCTCTTCCCTTTTTTCTGAATATATTGCAAGACTGTATTTCCCTTGCTTCATAGTCCAACACAAACAGGAATTGCAATAACTTACCCTTAACTTTTTTACAAACTGTCTAAATTTTCTATAAATATAAAATGATTGGTTAAGAATGGATGCAAGTTATATGGCAATGTTTTATATTATCAATTTGTTATAATTATTTAAACTGCAGGTGTTTTTGCTTTATTTCTGAAGACTGCAAAATTGTTTTTTAAAAGCGGTTTAGACTCTGCAAAAGAACGTCTACATAGACATGTTTACACTGTACACAGGCTACATAAAAAAGTTCACAGAAGTAAATGGCATTTACTGGAGGTATCAAGATTAAAAAAAAAGGGAAATGGAGATCAGACTTTCTGGTTATGCTCAAAGCTAAAGAACTTGTGAGACATTACAAAAATTAGCTGTGCAACACATTTACCAGGCAAACAGAATTAGCAAAAGAGATGCTACTGTTAAGTTGCAGTCGATCCTCTGAAGAACCACTATACTGTAAGGCACTTAATGAGCCTTGGGTTAACAGTGATGTGAGAGTAACAAACAGGTTAAAAATGGATTTCAGTGGATTTTTTCTGAAAATGTAAAATAAATATTCTGCATTTTAGTGTGTAGAGTGCACTTAGTTTGAACTCTTGGCAAAAACATATAGCTTGGCATTCATTGTTAATAAAAATTAGAAGTAAAATGTCATCTCTTATAAACTGTGCAGCTTGTGAATTTTATTATTTACAAGCAGGACAAGACAAACTCTTGTATGCAACTGTCTCTCATCAATATGATATGCAAGACAGGCCAAGGATGAAAGGAGTTATTCTTCAGGAACAAAATGTTTAAGATATGGAAAACAAACTGTCAGCAGACCAGCTCAAGAGAAAAGACGTATTCTGGCAAATTTCCAAAACTGCTGATGCAGGCAGAAAAGACACTATAACAATTGGGATTTTTTCTTTGGTATGAGAGATTCTGATTATTCTAAGCTGAAGTATGTTTGATGTATTTATCTTTCATTGTTAAACTTGATGTCTACTCTGTATGCAGAGTAAACAAATGTCATAACAGCAGAACTGCCATAGTGTAAAGGTACAGACTACCTGAATAATGTAGTACAACTTTAATTTTTAACAGTGGCGAGACCAGTCCAGCGCAAACAACCGGGGGGTGACCTGAAGAGGTGCCTCTCACAGTATGACATTCCAGCGCAGACTTTTTTAGAATCAATTCTTCTCTTCCTAAAACTTTGTGCATTGACTGGAGGACAAACACTGCAGCGCAGTACAGGGCAGTACAGCAATTCTTCTTCAGACAGTTGGTGATATACGGAGTGCGAGTCTTACTGCCAAAATTCACTTCACCAGTATCTAGTGAAAGACAGCAAAAAATCCTCCCACAACTGATCTTCATGTCAAGACTGGCCACCTTGTCCTGAACATTTGTGGTAAATATTTTCTTCTGTTTTTCTTTTAACAATGAATGCAATTCATGAAAATGCCAAGAAGTGCACCAAATCTTTTACTGTTAATGTATCTGAATCATATGTAAATGTGTGCAATTATTTACATACATAGTATAATCAACATGTTAGCACCTGTAAGTCTTTACTACATAAGGCAGAAGTGTCACAGAATGTACAGAAATGTGTCATTTAAATGTTGCTTTTTGCATGTCTTGTCATACATGTATTGTACAAAACCTGGAACACAACCAGGATAAAGTAATGCTTGAAGCACAGACAATAGTTCCTGTTTCTATATATCTTGTTGCAAAAGATTTATTAGAGGGTGATATAGATGTCAAAGTTTGTACTTTACAGTCTGATTTGCAAGAGTTTAAAGATTGGATTGCTAAAGTTAGCAACCAGCAAGATCTTGACCTCATGGGTTCACTTTCAGATTTACTGTAATAAATGGAATGTGTCTGGTAAGATGCATATTGATTCTGCTAAATGTACAAAGTGATTTTCTCAGTTTTTGAAAGTCTCACAGTCTGAAATTAAGACCTTTACACAAACAGCTCTTGAAAAATGCAGTAAAGCTATAGGTATGATAGAAGGATTAATGAATAAAATTGTCCGTTTGCAAGAAACATATGGCAAGCAACTGGCTGACACACAGCATGACGTCACTATTGCAAGAGAGGAGATACATACATTACGAGCTCAATTAGACACACAAGAATCTGAGGCTGCTAGAGCAGCAAGCTTAGCTGCTAGAGCAGCAGACTCGCTAATCAAGATCTTTTAAGATTACAAACTTTGTTAGAAAAATATCAATCCAAAGCACTAGAAAAGTACGGTTTTGTACCTACCGTAGATGTTAGAGTGTTCACCCTGCTGCAGTCATCACACTTGGGTTATCCTGCCATCAGGCGGTCCCGCAGTAGGCCAGAGTTCCAAAGTCTTGGTCCGGCATCGGTTGCGGTCGCTTCCTCCCTAACGTCAGTGCGCCAGGGGTATATAAGAGGCATCCGACGCCATTTTCTTCAGTTTTTCTTGCCCCAGATGTCAGGTGCCCCCAATAGGTAGGCAATACATATTGCTATATAAAAATATACATGTAAAAATAAAACAATACTTTCAGTCACAAGCAAATACACCACAGAGGTAGTATAGGATAGAAAGGTATAGATAAGTCCAGCTAGTTCAGAGGGGATGGAGGAAGGGTAACCTGGACTGCAGCAGGGTGAACACTCGAACATTTACGGTAGGTACAAAACTGTACTATGTTCATCGTGTCACCCTGCTGCAGTCATCACACTTGGGTTGAATCCCAAAGCTAAGGATGGGTGGTGGAGTTAAACAGGGTTAGAAGAAGCTAGTAGGCCCTGCACAACTGCAGTGGCAAAGCCAGCTCTAGTCTTAGAATATAGAGGCAAGTGATCGTGTTTGGTGAAGGTGTGCACTGAACTCCAAGTTGCAGCTTCCAGAATATCCTTGGTTCGCACCCCCCTGAGAAAGGCTGCTGATGTAGCTGTAGCCCTGGTGGAGTGGGGCCTAATGCTAGCAGGTACCGGTTTCCCATGATGTGTGTAGCAGAAACGTAGGCAATGTCCTATCCATTTTGAAATGGTCTGTTTTGAGATAGCTTTTCCTTGTGATCCTGCAGCATAGGCTACAAAGAGCTGGTCAGAGTTTCTGAAAGCCTTAGTTTTATCCAAGTAGTAACGTAGTTGTCTGTGAATGTCCAAAGAGTGCAGGAGTCTTTCTCCTTTGTTCTGGGGATTTGGAAAAAAGGTGGGCAAATGAATGGTTTGGTTTAGGATCACACTGGCTACCACCTTTGGCATAAAGGAAGGGTTAGTTCATAGAGAGACTCTGTCTTGATGAAAAATGAGGAAAAGCTCCACTGCCATTAGTGCCTGTAGCTCTGAGACTCTTCTCGCTGAAGTTATTGCTAGCAGCAGGGCAGTTTTCCATGAAAGAAACTTTAAATCAGCTGAGAAAGCTGGTTCAAAGGGTGGCAGTGTAAGTTTTTCCAGAACAAAGTTGAGATCCCAAGTAGGTGTTGGTGCTCTCCTGGGTGGTCTTATGTTCTTAGCCCCTCTGAGGTACTGTCTTAGGAGTGGATGTGAAAATAAAGGAGGATCCTTGTTGTAATGAGCTGAAATTGCTGAGGCGTGGATCTTAATAGATGAAAAGGAAAGTCCTTTGTGCAACATCTCAGTTAAATATTGCAGAATCTGAGGAATGTTTGGATCAAGGGGATTTTGGCCTTTAGCCTGGTTCCAGGTGCAAAATCTTTTCCATTTGTCTGAATAGGTTTTCCTGGTGCTGGGCCTCCTGGCCTCCAGAATGACATCCATAACAGCTTTGGATAGAGGTGTTGGTTGATTGTTTAGGTAATTTGCCATGCAGCCAGGTTTAAAGTCTTGAGCTGGCTGTGTAGAATTTGATTGTCTCACTGGGTGAGCAGGTGAGGAATTTGTGGTAAAATCCATGGTGGGCCGTGGGCCATGTTCTTTAGAATTGGATACCAGTGCTGGCGTGGCCAGTCTGGTGCAATGAGTATCATTTGTGGCCTCTCTAACCTGACTTTCAGCAGCACCTTTGCTAGAAGAGGCAGTGGAGGAAAGGCATACACTGTTAATGTTTTCCAACTGAATGAGAGGGCATCCACTTTCCAAGCTTGCAGGTGGAATGTCCTTGTACAAAATTTTTGAAGGTGGTAGTTTTGGGGGTTGGCAAACAGATCTATGTCTGGGCATCCCCATTTTTGAGTTATCATTGCAAATACTTGTGGATCCAGTTTCCACTCATGGGGATCCATGATGTTTCTGCTTAGGTCGTCTGCCAATGTGTTTTCCTTTCCTGGCAGGAATTGTGCTTGGTAGTTGAACTTGGTAAGACAGTGCTGTGTTCCACAAGGTCATTGCTTGCCTGCATAGAGGGTAGGAATGTATGCCCCCTTGCTTGTTGATGTACCATATTACTGTGGTATTGTCCGTCTTTATTATTAGTTGTTCTGGGTGTAAGAGGTCCTTGAAAGCTGTTAGGGCATTCTGTACTGCTAGCATTTCCTTTTGATTGATATGCAGATGCCTTTGATCTGTAGTCCATTTGCCCTGAATACATTGTCCTGCCATGTGTGCTCCCCAGGCATAGTCCGATGCATCTGTTGTCATAGTTTGCCTGGTTGTGGGTAATGTGAAAGGCTGACCCTTGTTGAGGTGACATGCCTGTGCCCACCATAGAAACTCCTGTTGAAGGCAGGGAATGAGTGGTATCATTGTTTCCAAGCTGTGTCTGTGCTGAGTCCATATGCTTTTCAGGTACCATTGTAATTTCCTCATATGCAGTTTTGCAAATGGTATTAGTAGTATGCAAGATGCCATGAATCCCAAGGCCTGCAGAATTGTTCTTGCAGGGAGTTGGGTCTTTGTTGCCATTATTTTGAAATATTGAGTCAGCTGTTGTTGCTTGTCTGGCGTGAGGTAAGCCATCTGGGCTGTTGTATTCAAGCTGGCACCCAGAAATACTATGTTTTGTGAGGACACTGGTTTTGATTTCTTTTCGTTTACTGTGTACCCTAGGCAACTTAGAAGGTGTTTGACAAATGCCAGATGTTTTAAAAGAATGTCCTTGCTTTCTGCTTGAATAAGGCAGTCATCCAGGTATGGGTATATTTGAATTCCTCTTTGTCTGCAGTATGCAATTACTGGTGCCAGGCATTTTGTGAAGACCCTGGGCGCAGTAGATAAGCCAAAGGGCAGTGCAGAGAATTGATAATGGGTTGAACCTGCAACGAAGCGGAGGTATCTTCTGCAATTTTGTCTGATAGGGATATGCAGGTATGCCTCCTTGAGATCAAACGTTACTAGCCAAGCCTTCTTGCCCAGCATGGGAAGAAGCTGCTGTAGTGTTAGCATCTTGAAATTTTGGTACTTGCAGATAGGTGTTCAGAATTGAATGATCCAGAATGGGTCTCCATGCTTTGTCCTTTCTGGGGACTAGAAAGAGTCTTGAGTAAAATCCTTGTCCTTGCTCCTGTGTAGGTACCTGTTGAATGGCTCTCATATCCATGAGAGCTGTAATTTGTTTTTGTGCCTCTGCCCATTGATTTGGTGGCAGTTTGGCATTCCTTTTATCCTTGGCAAGGTATGAAAGTGGAATCTGTATCCTTGTGAGACAATGTTTAGGACCTATTTGTCTTTTGTGATGATGTGCCAGTTGTCTGCAAAATGTGCTAATTTTCCTCCCAAGGGAGCTGCCAAGAGAGATTTGCTTGGTAGTTGGAGGGTTGAGTCATTGTGTTTGTCTTCTGCTAGCTTGGGGCCTGTCTTCTCCTCCTTTCTGGGTTGCGGCATCCCATTGGCGAGGTTTGTAAGGGCCTTGTGACTGACCTCTGCCCCTTGGGCATCTGTATTTGCCCCTCTGTGGTCTGTCAGAAGCTGGAAAGGACCAGTTTTTTGTTGGCCAATTTCTGCTGAAACGAGGGGGTTGTACCTGTAAAAAAATCCTTGACTGTCTGCATAGACTTTGCCTTAGCCTCCATTTTCTTTAAAACCTCTTCTGCTTTGACACCAAATAAGACATCCTGCTGTAAAGGTGCGTCCAATAATTTTGCTTTAACATGATCAGGTAGGGTTTGTTCTTTTAACCAAGCATGTCTGCGTATGACAGACCCAGTAACAGCTGCTCTACAGGAAGCTTCCAATGAATCAAATCCACATTGTAAAGTATGTTTGCCCACCTGTTCAGCTGCATGCAACAGATCCTGCATTTCCTTGAATTCAGCCTGTTCAGAATGTGTGCTCAGTTTTTGTTTTAATTGAGACATTAGGATTTGCTGATATTTCAGCATGTGAAACTGGCAATTTAATGCTCTCATAGACAGAGTAGCTGAGGTGTATATCTTCTTTCCCCATCTATCTAGGGTTCTGGAATCCCTTTCAGAGGGTACAGGATTTTTAGCCATAGAAGCTTTAGCCCCTTTGGGACCCTGGGAAATTGTTTCTGGGTCAGCCAGAGGGCTTTTATAAAGGAATTTGTGTGTGACACGTACTCTGTAGTATCTGTCTGGTTTGGCTGGAGCAGGAGGTAGGGAGTCTGGATTTAGACTAGACTCTACGTAAACATCATCCACAATATCTAAAACTGGAGGGATAGCGAGTGGTCTGTGCTGGGGTAATAAAAGAAACTCTCTGAGCCTTTTCTTAGAATCAGAGTAGTCCTGGCCTTCCCAGTGGAAATGTTCCCTCATGGTATGTAAAGTTTCCCCAAAGGAGTAGTCTTCAGGGGGAGATGCTGAGGGGACAGAGTCTTCAGCATCAGAGTCTTCATAAAGGGGAAAAGTGTAATCCTGTTCCTCAGAAGAATCTGAGGAAATAGAAACCTGGTCAGAGGAAGCATAATCCTCCTCTTGTCTTGGCCTTTTATCAGGAGGGGGATGGGAACCCCTGATTAGGGTAATCAAATCTTCAGCCATCTTAAGCATCTGTTTCTTAGGCATGGGGCCTTGAACAGGAGACTGACATACAGTGTTTTTTGGTTTTAATGGAGTCTTTAGCTTAGCATAAGATTTAATGGTGAGTGTAGTCGGTCTGAAGACACCTTCTGAAACCGAAGGCATTTCTACTGCACGGGGATTACCTTCTGCTCCGGTGTCGGAAGGGCCTAATGAAGATGGTTGCGTCGGCCTAGTACACTCCGCTTGAGAATCCAAAGCTGTCTGGGGTTCCATTTCCGCGGTCATCAGGGGCTGCGTAGGCAACTCACTGAAAACCGGAGAACCGGTGACAGGCCCAGCAGAGGCCTCGGAGTCTGGCTTGGTTCTAGGCTGCCTGTCCTTATCCTTGCGTTTTTTATGCATGCCGGTCGTCGGCTGCTCCGACGACATGATATAATTAAATTTCCTACCAAAGTAATGTCGTGCGAAGTCAAAATGGCGTTTGATAGTTCGTTTATTAAACCTAGCGCAAAACAGACAACCTGTGACATCGTGGTCTGGGCCTAGGCAAGGAATACAATAAGAATGTAAGTCCTTATGAGGTATTTGCTTCCCACAAGAAATGCAATTGTTAACTTTTTCTGACATCGGACTGAGGCAAGAAAAGGTTCCCCAATGGGGTATTTAGTTTTATTGAAGACTTCGGACTGAAATTCGATTCCAAAATCTCAGGTGTCGGCCGACTGGCACTTGCGAACTGCTTCTGCTTTGGGCACCGCACAGCAAGAAAGACTGAAGAAAATGGCATCTGATGCCTCTTATATACCCCTGGCGCACTGACGTCAGGGAGGAAGCGAAAGCAACCGACGCCGGACCAAGACTTTGGAACTCTGGCCGACTGCGGGACCGCCTGACGGCAGGATAACCCAAGTGTGATGACTGCAGCAGGGTAACACGATGAACATCTGCTGTTACCAGTCCTGTCATAGCCTCAGCTGTTTTTCCTGTCGAAGTTTATCATCAGTCTAGGATGTTAGAAACTCTCCCTAAGTGGGATGAACAGAGGGGTATTTTTAATAACATGATTACATTTGAAGCTTGGGTTCTTAAAACTGTAGGCACTGTATGAAATGATCTTACTGTAAAAAATGTTGATAAGTTACGTGTACCACGACAGCAACAAGTAATGCAACCAGACGTACAAACACAGCAGTACACTTTACAACAATATGTGACAGAGGGTAATAGGGGACTACAGCAACACCCCCTATAAACCCCAAATACTCAGCAGTCAGTATTTCCAGTACAGCAAAGGAATGGTGTAGCACCTACTGTCAATGTACAAGGTAATATGGTTAGCACACAGTATACAACTGTTCCTTCTGACTTTGTTCCTAAGGGTCCAGTAAATCCTAATTATCAGCAGCAAATAGCCTTGCATCAGGAACTCAGTCGACCTTCTTATGTTGACTGTGAAGACGTCGAAAAAACACTGCAATTATGTCCTTTGCAGTCCAATACCACCGATGATTCGGGGTGAGAGGTAGATGCACCATATGGGTGTGACCCCCCCCCCACTCAAGTCCTTCTGGACTAACTTCAAGAAGGGGAAAGATGGACGACCACTTATCAACATTTGGGTAGAGTGGAACCTGTGGGAAGATGTTGTTCTAGATACAGGAGCAGCTGTCTCAGTGACAGGTAGGCAATTGCCTCCTGACTTGTCTAAACGTACATGTATTTCAGGTTTTATTGGCTCTGGAAGTCTAGCCATAGGTAGTAAACCTGTACAAGTACAATTCTCCCGTCAAGGGGAAGCAGTAAACGGGGTATTTTTAATGCATAATTCTTGCACTTCCACAATCTTGGGAATGGATATATTGTCCAAAATGGGAATTGTCAGAGACCTTCCTAATGGCATCATATGGCAAGGACAAGGTCCCATGTTTTTTATGATTGAGGCAATACATTATCAACCAGTTCTGAAAAGGGCAGTACTGTCAGCCCTACTGAAAACGAAGTATGTTCAAAGGTAAAAAAACAGTTCCCTACATTGTGGTCTCAAGGGCCCACAGACTGCAGAAAGCTACAGGAAGCAGTTTCTGTAGGTAGTGACGAGGATTTTATTCCACCGTTTCAAAAAAAGTATCTAATTCCAAAGGAAGCAGAAACAGACATGCAAAATTACATACAACGATGACTTGATGTGGGAATAATTCAAACGGGAAATAGCCCTACAAATTCACCCATATGGCCAGTTAAAAAGAAAGATGGTACTTACCGACTGGTTGTTAATTTACGAAAAGTAAACCAATGCAGGACTCCCCCAGGCTCATCTGACTCCAGGGGTCCCAGAGCTAGCAGCAAGAATAAAACCACAAAGTCAGTGGTTTACAGTCATAGACTTAGCTAATGGTTTCTTTGCAGTACCACTGCAGAAAAAAGATTGGCAAAGGTTTGCCTTTACTTTTCAAAATAAACAGTACGTCATGACACGGTTACCGCAGGGGTTTCAAAACAGTCCGGTTATATTTCACCAAATAGTTGGACAAATACTACAAGCTGATGATTCTGTTCTGCATTACACTGATGACATACTAATACAGTCTGAAACAAAAGAACAGCATTTAGCTAAAGTGATACAGGTCCTTCAAACACTGCAGGAGGCAGGGTTTAAGGTTAAAAGTAAAAAGGTACAATTCATGTCATCTGAAGTAAAAATTTCTAGGTACTATTTTACATCCTTCTGGGCATACTCCTTGTTTGGAGAGGGTGCAGGGAATTTTGCAAATGGATAAACCGGTTACCATTCTGGACTTGCATAAATTTCTAGGTATTATAAATTATAATTGGGAATTCATAGGTATTATAAATTATAATCGGGAATTCATAGAGGATTATGTCAGCATGGCAGTTCCTCTGTATGACATGCTTTCTAGCCAGAAAGAATTACCCTTTCTGGAGTGGGGACCAAAGGAAAATACCTCCAAGTTTAACACATTCCTTTGTGTTGCAGGCAGCAGCTGGACCCAACACACACACTGTTGTGCTTTTACAGGAGTGGCCTCAGGGCTCTGATGCTAGAATGGAAAAGACTTTACGCACCATTACATTCTTTAGTAGAAAGATGACACATGTTGAGAGGGGATATCAACCCATGCATTCAGCAACTTTTGGCCATTTACTGGGGTTTAAAACAAACTGAATACTTAACAGCTTTCTCCAAAGACATTATAGTACAGATGCCACATTATGCCATACAGGCTTTGGTAAATGAGCCTCAGTTAAATAAAGTGATTGCTGACGTCAGTCAAGCAGTGTTTGCAAAATGGTTGGTATTATTTAGTGTCCAGCAAGTTACAATAAAGGCAGGAAATAACTATTACTTATCTAACTTCATGAAATATGAAGGAAAACGACACAAATGCATTAGGCACATTTCAAATCCAGAAAAGTCCATTCTGTCACCTGATTTTCAAGAAGACAGGCCGTCCGTCTTTGTTGATGATGCTCGATTTTGGGACAATGGACAATATCAGACTGGATTTGCAGTAGCACCAAAAAACCCTTCTATGGGACAGCCGACTGATTCAGTTACCAGGACACGTCTGCTTAGCGAGCTGAACTGGAAGCAGTTCTTTATATGTTACAGCATTTTCCACCTGTCAATATTTTTTCAGACAGTGCATACGTAGTTAATTCTCTGTGGCTGCATATGTCTACATGGGCAAGGAGAGGGTTTGTTGATAATATGAGCAAACCACTCAAGCATGCTTCTGTGTTACAGACTGTTTGGAATTTGGTTCGTAGTCAGTCCCTTGTGGGTTGCTACAGTATTTTAAAGGTAAAAGTTCATCAAAAAGCTACAAATGAAATTTTTCAGTTAAATAACTATGCTGATCAAATGGCAAAAAAAGCAGCCAAGGAAGGAATGCACCCCCAGCCCAGAAAACCACAGTGAAAAACTTCTCAAAAGCGAACTTCTCACTTCTCAAAACCGAAGTGGAATCCTTCAAGGCCCCAGGGCCAGTGGAAACTACGGCCCAAACTGCAGAATCCTATATAAATGCATTCTACGGACATCTCCAGGAATGCATGGATCATGCTACCCAAACAAAACCAAGACCCAATCATCCAAAGGCAGGCATCCAGTCTGGTGGACCCCTGCCATAAATAAACTGTACAACAGAAGGTGGAAGCTACTACATGATAGAGCAAAATCCCTAATAGGGAAGGCATCTCTGATCAGTACTAGCAAAAAATTACGATTCCCTCATAAAATCCTCCAAGGCCAGCTTCGAGAGAAAAATTGCACAGGACACCAAAGACAATCATAAGGCTTTTTTCAGTTATGTTAGAAACCTGGGATGCAACTCCCAGACTTGTTCCGAGTTGATTCTAAACGACAAAAAATACACTGAACCCACAGACATCGCCAATATCCTGGCAGACAGGTTCAGTGCAAACTTCTCCACCCCCTCCCCCCAAAACAGCACGTATCTATCCCGGCAGAGGGCTGCCTCCCAAACATCTCAGATGCTCAGGTGAAGGCTGCCCTCTCCAAAGCAAAACACACTGCTTCCATGGGACCAGATGGCGTCCCAGGTTGCATCCTACATGAACTACAAGAGGAACTAATCCCTCAAATAAAACAGCTATACAATCTCAGCCTCACTACAGGATATGTGCCCACAGAATGGCGTACAGCAACAGTGGTCCCACTCCACAAAGGTGGAGCCTCTACGGACCCTGGAAACTATCGTCCCATAAGCCTGACTAGCTTAGTCTGCAAGGCTATGGAAAGGATCATCATGGAGCTCATAAACAAAGACATTGGGGACCTACAGACACTAGATCCTACCCAGTTCGGCTTTGTCAAGGGCAGATCCTGCCTTTTGAACCTGGTTGACTTTTTCGAAACAGTCACCAAAGCCATAGATGAAGGGAAGGTAGTCCACACAGCCTATCTGGACCTTGCAAAGGCATTTGACACAATACCCCACTCGGGCATCATAGATAAGCTATCCAGCTTAAATATAAACCCCTATGTCACAAGATGGGTCGCAAACTGGCTCAAAGACAGAACCCACAGAGTGAGAGTTGCTGGAGCCATGTCAGACTCGAAACTGGGCGTCCCACAGGGTTCTGTCCTGGGACCACTCTTGTTCAGTATATACTTTTCCGAGGTACAGGCAAACGTGGGAGGACTATGGCTCACCAAGTTCGCAGACGACTGCAAACTGGGCGCCATAATCAACTCTCCAGCTGACACAAATATCCTTCAAAAAGGTCTCACAGAGACAGATAACTGGTGCCAGCGCCATGGTTTAAAGCTAAATGCCAAAAGATGTATAGTCATACCTTTTGGCAAAACAATGTGCCCACAAATTACCACATAGGCGGAAACCCATTAAGTACAGAGAAAGTTATTAGGGACCTGGGGACCCAAGTTGATAGCAATCTCTCCTTTGAAAACCACATTGCCAAAGTGGTTAGAAAGACCTTCTACATAGCCCACCTCATCACGAAGGGTTTCACATCTAGATCAAGAGGTAATCGTGCCCCTTTATTCATCCCTCATCAGGCCCATCATAGAATACAATGCCCCTTTTGGGATGTACCTTACCCAACACCTGCAGCAATTAGAAAGACCCCAAAAGTATCTCACCAAGAGGATCAAGGGTCTCAAACAGATGCCATATGCTGCTCGGTTAAAAAAACCCCAGCTCTACTCAGTTGCATACCGCCTACTTCGAGGCGATCTATGCCTGACATACAAAGCTATGTCAAATCCAGAATTAATGGACATGCTCCACCTCAGTAAATCTAAATCCCTTAGAGCCACACCCTCGAGGGACTTGAACCTCAGCACAGAAATAAATAGTACTTGCTGGAGGGACAGGTTCATAACCCAGAGGCTCCCTTCGCTCTGGAATAGAATTCCAGTTCATGTGAGGCAGAGCACCTCACTGAATCTCTTCAAGAAGAATCTTGATAAGTGGATGGGGGATCGTAGGTTTGTCCCAGGGATTACTCCCGTGTCACTATTAGACAGAGGCACAGTAAACTAAACCTTAAAAAGGGCACAGTATACTCAAATCAAGGGGTGGCGTAAGCCATACAGAATCGGACTAGGCTTATAATTGCCCCAGGGCAGATAGCCTAGTATGAACCTATGAACCTATAATTGTATCCTACAGAACACCTTTCTGGTGTACCAGATAAAACCACTGCAGTACATGCCATAAAGACATTTTCAGCTCAGAATTTGCAGCATGATTTGCTGCAGATCCAAACTAAGTTTGGACTGTAGGAAGAGCTAGAAAATGTACTCTTGTAGGAGAAAGTCCAGGGCAATATTATGCAAAATGTTTTGAAGATAGTTCTAGTCTTCCTTATATATCATACCAACAGGCACGACAGTTAGTGAAATTTAATCATCAGGTATTGGGACATTTGGGTACACAAAAGTTATGGCCCACTGTAAACAAGTACTGGCATCCACAGTTAAAGAAAATCTGTGATTTAGTGCATGCTGAATGCTTAATATGTTTGCAGGTTAATGCTCAATTGAAAAAGCCACAGTTACCAAGGGTAACTCCAGCGGATGGACCTTGGTATGCCATCCAAATTAACTTTGCAGGTCCATTACCCCCAGCTAAAGGTGGGTACAGGTATCTTCTAGTGGTAGTTATGTTTTTTTCAAAATGGGTAAAAGCAATTCCTACAAAAACAATGGTGGCTAAGGCTACAGCAGAAGCCTTATGAAAAAACATTTTTTGTCATTGGGGATGGCCACGAGTTATCGAATCCGACAACGGGCCACAATTTGTCAGTAAACTGATAAAAGCTTTGTGTGATTTGCTTGGTATCCAGCAACAATTTCATGTGTTCCTTACCATCCTCAGTCCAATGGGATTGTTGAAAGAATTAACAGGATTCTTAAGGAACGCCTTAAGAAAGCCTGCTTGGAAAAAGGTGTAAATTGGGTAAAATATTTGCCTGGAATCTTGCTGGGTGTCAAAGCAACTCCACACATTAAAACAGGAATATCACCTTTTGAAGTCATGACAGGCAAAAAAAATGCCTGTACAATTGCCATTCAATCCTACTGTCAGTACAAACAGACCATTATTAGAAACTGCACAGCATCAACAATGGTTAAAGGATATTTCTGAATTGTGTCAAAGCCTATCAGAAATGCAAGCATTCAAATTACGGTATAAGGATCTTGTTATGCCAGAAAAAAAAAAAATTCCCTCTGGGACACAGGTCTTAGTCAAGACGTTCCAGACGGACGGTCCATGGAATAGTAATTGGCAAGGGCCCTTTTAAATAACTGCTCATTTAGAACCTCTAGTGTACAAAGTTAAAGGAGAGAAAAAAAACAAAATAATTCTTGTTCATAGAGATGAGTTAAAAGTCATTAAGTGACTTCATGTTTTGTGTGTGTGTGTGGGGGGGGGGGGGTTGTAGACTTGTGGCAAATGCCAAGTCTGAAACAGTTGAAAAAGCATCTATCAAAACAACTTTCTAAGTTAATACCAATTACGTGAAAAAGATATAGTATTGTACATAATAAAGACTCTGTTACTGTACTGACTGTACTCATTGAAGCCCTTGGGGTAGGGTGTCAAACAAGAAAAACGCAAGTTTGAAAAATACACTGATAATAATACTCTAAAGTTAGGTTGGCGTAAATGCTCAAAAATAAATCTTTTTTGTGGGCAAAGACAGCAGGACAATTTTACTTGTCCGTCTAATGTTTTACTTGTCCGTCTAATGTTAATTGTACCTTTGGGCATATAATAGTTCACAGTAACGTTACTTTTTGGTCCGCGGTTATGGGTCATTATTACATTCGACCAAATAGTCTTAAGGTAACCCTTGAATTTGATTCTAAAGTTTCTATTAAATGTTGTCAATTTCCTATATTTTATTTGGGGAAAAGGAGAAAACTCAAAGAAATATCCACCATCAACACAACGGCTAGTCTTCACTTATGTGAAAAAATGTGGTAATCATACCATACAGGGAATTAGTATACCTCCCAATAATACAAAAGTACAAATACATTTTACTACTGGAGTTTCTGTAAAATGTACTAATACCACAGTCATTACAGGCAGCATACATTGGGCATATGTTCTATCAATATTAACAGGTAAACCTACCTCTGTTCATACAGACTATTTGGTTAAAATCCCTTCTACCTGTAAAAAGGTAGGCAGACAGTATCAAAAGGTTGTAGTACATTTTAACATTACTTTCCCAGACACAGGCAAATGCCGATATAAAAGAGCTTTGTATGATACTCTGCTAGGAGGCCTAGGCACAGGCATTGGAGTTATTAATGCAGCTGACGTTGAAGTTCGAACTAATCGTTTAAAAGTAGTGGGGGGAGATATCTCTCAGATTGTACATTTACAAACATCTTGGAATCCAGAGATATAGAAAACACATTTGCACAATATAAATTATCAGCAGCAATTTTTAGACAATTATGATGCTATGCAACATCAGCTGAAATGTGATGGTAATATAACAATTTCTGTAAATTGGACAAAATGCACTATGCAATATTTGTATGTGGAAATTCAAAAAAAAATGTACAAATTGAACTGATGTTACAAAATGAAAATGTTTGGTGACAATTGTTAAACAAATGGATACCTAATACAGATTGGATTAAGCTATTTACTAAAGTAATATATTATACTCCACAATACTGTATAGGACAATTCTCACATTATAATGTTACTGATATCACTGTTGTGTGTCACTTTATGGTATTACCTATGATATTTCTTGTACCAAAAGGGTATGAGTATTGGTTGCCACAATTTGAAGGTAATCATACAGATATGAGAGGAAAAACACATAAAATTGAGTATTATACAATGGAAACTCGGCAAAGCCGAGAAACGTGCATGATGATTGGCTAATCCAACCAGCGTGCATATTCTAAATCCAACATAAACTAAAAAAGTCCGGCAGCTAACATATTTCCAACCCTTCTGCGGAAATATGTTTGCGCAAGTTATTTGGAAGGTGTGCGTCACTGAATTCTATTTTGTCAGTGTGAATTTAAGTGTAAATAGATCAGTAGTTAAAATATAATGCTATTCAACTGACGAACGAGACAGCGGCACACAAAGCACATTCCCCGTCAGTTAACTTTCTGCCGTGCGACTGACAAATGAGACGCAGCACAGAATCAGTTTTTGCCCAAACAAACACCCTCAATATCTTAAATGTCAAAGAGTGAGAGAGAATATCTTACACTGTGCAAGAACTTAACAGCCAAGATGTGAGTAATGTGTACAAATGAAATTCAAATGGGGACACAAGTGGTGATGAAAACATACGATGCTTGACAACATGCAGACGAAAGAAAGCGCAGAAGTTGAGTATCCCCACAAAAACTTTTTAAGCAACACAGGTTGACAACTGCATTTTTAGGAGTTGTAAGTCTATGCACTCTAACTGACAAATTACACAGCAGCACGCAACCACTTTCCCGACACCAGTTAACAGGTTCAATGTCTTACATGTCCACCTTAAGTTGACTTCAGCAGCTGAGCAACACAGATCTCAGTAATGTGTACAAGTACAATCCACGCCAACGGGTCAACTGCTGCAGAATACATACAAAACAAGGGAAGAGCCATATGAAAAAAAATCACCACTTATGTTTTTTTTTTTTTCAAACCTCAAACATAAGGCTTTATAAATAAATTAACCACATACCCATAACATCTGCAGAAAAAAGGGCTAAAAAAAGAAATAAACATACAAATAATAAAAAAGTATTGAACTATTTTATCTCATAAAACGTGGAAGAATACAGACTAATGCAAACAAAAACCTAAACAACAACACAAACATAATACAACACAAAACTAACACCATTGTATAATAGCAATAACCCACAGCTGGGTGTGGGTAATGCTGGATTGACCCACGGTTGGCTTTGTTAGGTCACTCGGGCTTCGCCCTCATGACCAAACCACGCCAACCGTGGGTAAATCCGGTATTACCCACACCCAGCCGTGGGTTATTGCTATATTATACACAGACTCAAAATGGATTAATTTGTGGACAGCATTCGCCTATGAACCATGCTTACTTCAGCATTCTGTTAATTTATGCAAATGGACCATTGGACCATTATGCCTTCTTTTCAAATGTTTATAGAAGTCGCTCCTCAGTATATTTGCCTGGTTTCAGATCAAGATTTAGGTCACAATTTAAAATTACCTTCTGTAGAATGCTTATCACATGCTGATTTCCTTAAATGGAATAATAAGAGCTATGTGTTTACTGAAACCATAAAAGTAAATATTTCCAAAAACTGGAATTATGACTTAATACAGCTTTCCAATATATCTGGATCTTTGGATAATTTTAAAACAATGAACAATGCTAAGATTCTCAGAGAATATTTGGAAAAAAGAAATAAAAGTATTCTGTATTATGAGGCATTAAGCATCACTGCAAAAGATAAACTATAAACTACTTAGTTTGGCTGAAAAGATCAAAAAAGACACTGCTCACAATTGGTGGGATATCTTTACTTGTTAGTCAAAATCAGGAAAAAAAAAACACAGTTAAGTTGGTTGATGCATCCTGTATTAGTAGTGTTAGGCATTATAGTCATATTAACTATCTGGAATTACTACCCAAGTTCCCATTTGCGGAAAACTTATAAAATCCAACAAATCATGCTGGTTAACCTAGATAAATTGGAAAAGGTTTCGATGTGTACAACTGAAGTCGAAAATGGACAGTCATTTTCCGCTTTTTAATTGGAGAGGGAATTGTAAGAGTAATGAACAGGTTAAAAATGGATTCCAGTTGATTTTTTTCTGAAAATGTAAAATAAATATTCTGCATTATTGTGTAGAGTGCAGAACTCTTGGCAAAAACATATAACTTGGCATTCATTGTTAAGAATCAGAAGTAAAATGTTTTATCTCTTATAAACTGTGCAGCTTGTGAAATTTATTATCTACAAGGAGGACAAGACGAATTCTTGTATGTAACTGTGTCCTGTCAATATGATAAGCAAGATAGGCCAAGGACGAAAGGAGTTATTCTTCAGGAACAGAATGTTTAAGATATGGAAAACAAACTGTCAGCAGACCAGCTTAAGAGGAAAGACATATTACTCTGGCAAATTTCCAAAACTGCTGATGCAGGCAGAAAAGACACTATAAAAGTTGGGACTTTTTCTTCGGTATGAGAGAGACTGATTATTCTAAGCTGAAGTACGTTTGATGTATTTATCTTTCATTGTTAAACTAGATGTCTACTTCGTATGCAGAGTAAACTAATGTCATAACAGCAGAACTGCCTCTGTGTTTTTCATTGAGTAAAGGTACAGACTACCTGAATAGTGTAGTACAACTTTAATCTTAACAAGTGACAAAGAAAGCAATAACCAGGAGACAGAAAAACAAACAAAAAAATGCAGCCAAGTTGCAATGAAGTTACTGAAGTTGTGAAAGAAAAAAGAAAACCTGAGCAAGAGAATTGGAGAAAGATGACAAGAAGAACACATGACAGACATGATAATATAACAATGGGAGAACAAAAATAAGAATAAGTAAAGTGAGTCAATAACATTCTGGATGGCAGGCACAGAAATAACTCCGTGAATATTAAAAAAGTTAAATGTGGCAAAAATATAAATGAGATGCTTAAAAAAGGGATAAACATCTCAAGGATTTAGCTTTTGAATAGACAAACACAACAAGGACTAAAACCTTGCATACTGCTGGGAATTAGTCATACAAGATACACCCAAACCAATGCAAATTGTCTGTTTGATGTATATGATTTATGTTAACATTTTTTGGTTAAAAATAAATTTTACATTTGTTATAAAAAAAATACCTCTAGAGCTGCTAAAAAGTCAAGAAACTGCCTCCCCAAACAAAAGGAAATAATTTAACTTGACTACATGGACATCAGTAAATAATTATCCAAACCAAGTATCAAAGTCAAAATTCATCAAAATAAGAAACAAAAGCAGCTAAATGCCAGAAAAGTGAATTGGGTCATTTGCGCTGGTGTCTCACTATTTGCAACAAATAAGATAAAAATATCTGCGGAGGAAAGGGAAGAAATTATGGCCTGGAAAGCTTTTTAGGAGTCTACTTTAGAGTGCCTCTGGCAACTTGTCCTTGATGTTGTAGTAAGCAGATCAGACCATTTAAGCTCTAACAATAAAACATACTACAATGGCCGGTTGCAAAGACTCACATTTATGGACAGCATCTTTCACTACTGTTACTTCTTAGCCAATTATTTGAGGGCAACACTTTTGAAAAACTTGATTTAGACATCTAAAATGTCACCACAACGCATTTTTAAGATGACCTAAGGTTATATTACTAGAACTTCTTTATTTAACCCTTGATGTCAGACTACTGTAAGCAACTTTCTAGCATCTGTGCTTACAGGTCTAAATAGATTCAACTCAACTTTCATTCAAATTTCTCTATATTTAAAGAATGAAGTCCACACTTTAGTCAACTATATTAACAAAGGCACGTATGACTGAGTTAAGTCTCCTTTAGGCATCATTCACAATCTGCAGACTTGCATTACATGTAAACAATGGATTTGATGGCATTTCAAAAAGACAAGTAAACCACACATTGCTTTTAACAGCACAATATGATAGGCAATTACTACTAATCAGGGTGACATCTCAAGCCAACCTCTCTATCATACCTTGTATTTTGCATTTTGTGATTCCTTTCTCAAATATATGGTACTTACGTATTACCGCAACCAGATTTTCGCGGTTGCGAATTTAGTCCCATGTCTGAGACAGCAGGTCTATTAAGCTGGAAAAGGGAGTGTAAGTAAGTAAGTTAAATTGTGGCACACATGGTTTTGAGGCAGGGAGAGTACTAACTGCCAAATTTTGGAGTGCTGACTGGCATGTCTCACTTTGCCAGTGAACTACATACTGCTGCATGCAGCGCATGGTAGATCCTGCCTTCCTGATTACAAGCGCAAGCGCAATATAGGCTAAGTTAATCGGGAATATACCATCCTTATGTTCATCGCCAGTACTCAGATTTTATTTTCAGCATCTGAAAGATTTTGACCGACTATCTCTATGTTTTTGTCCCCGTAGCAAACATGCAGGTTGTAAGATTTTACTTTTCCTGAAACAGTCTTTCGCGCTTCTGCATTTTCACATGAAAATTTCACACTCCTTGCTTTCTGTGATGTGTGTGTTTAATAATAACTGAATCACGTCTGAAGGTGTTACCTTTCTCCCCCTTTTTGAATGGTGTGTGAACTGTCAGTTGCTTTTTTACCCCTTTTGGGCTGCTAGTTCTGGGGAAGGGAATATATGCTGCAGACGCGGCTCTGCTCTGTTGCGTGCACACATAACAGGACTTGGAAAAGCACTAAGACTGACATGATGTCAGGAAACGGCATAGGTTCAAACAAGCAATCATTTTTGTAGTACTACACTACTCCTACCTCAACAGGGTGTTATTTTTTTTTTTTTTACAGATAACATTCCCTGTGTGATTCTGCATACATTTCTGGTTAAAGTCACACACCGGGAAGCAAGCCATATTATCGCAAAAATCTGGTTGCGATAATACGCAAGTACCATAAATATATATATATATATATATATATATATATATATATATATATATATATATATATATATATATATATATATATATATATATATATATATATATATATATAAACAAATATATATCTCTCTCTCTCATATATATATATATATATATATATATATATATATATATATAAATAGATAATATATATATATCTATATCTATATATATATATATATATATATATCTATGTGGCTCTAGGACGTTTGCTCGAGTGAGCAAACGACTGAAACCCAAACGGCTGGGCATACTTACACGAAAGTGCTTTTCACTGAAGAAGGACTTTCGCGTAAGTATGCCTGTTGCCGAGGCTGTACTACAGTGCGGGTAAGGGAAAATTTCCCTTTTCCCCACTATAGTGCAGTCTCGGAGGGAGAATATTAAAGTAGAGGGGGTGTGGGGGGCAATGCAGTGTTTTATTTATTTATTTTTTGTTACACGCTTTAACAAAAGCACTTTTTCGATAAAAGTGCTATCGTTAAAGTGTGTTCGGACGTTTGCTCACTCGAGCAAACGTCCTAGATCCATATATATATTATATGTGTGTGTGTGTGTGTGTGTGTGTGTGTGTGTGTGTGTGTGTGTATATATATATATATATATATCTATATATATATATATATATATATATATATATATATATATATATATATATACACACATAAATATATATATATATATATATATATATATATATATATATATATATATATATATATATATATATACACACACACATACACACAAATATATATATATATATATATATATATATATATATATATTTAGGTTCATAGGTATATATATATATATATATATATATATATATATATATATATATATATTAGGTTCATAGGTAGGTACTAGGCTATCTGCCCGAAGGCATTTATAAGCCTAGCCAGAATGTGTTGGCTTTCGCAGCCCCCTTAGATTAGTTCCCTGTGCCTCTGTCCAGCAGAGCAACTGAAGTGATCCCCGGAGTAAACTTTGTTTCCCATCCACTCATCAAGGTTTCTCTTGAAGAGTGTTAGCGAGGAGCTCTGCCTAATATAGATTGGAATCGTGTTCCAAAGCATGGGAAGTCTCTGGGACAGGAATCTATCCCTCCAGCACGTCCTATTTATTGTTGTGGTAAAGTTTAGATTCCTAGAGCTTGTGGCTCGAGGGGATAAGGTTTTCTTTAGGTGGAGCATGTCCATGGCCTTGTATGTCAGGAATAGATCACCTCTGAGTAGGCGGTATGCAACAGAGTGCAGCTGGAGTTTCTTCAGTCGAGCTGCATATGGAATCTGTTTGAGGCCAGTTATCCTCTTGGTGAGGTACTTCTGTGGTCTTTCCAGCTGTTGCAGGTGTCTTGTAAGGTACATCCCAAATGGGGCATTGTACTCTATGATGGGTCTGATGAGTAAAGGGGCACAATGACCTCTTTTGATCTGGATGAGAACCCTTTTGTGATTAGGTGGACCACATAGAAGGATTTTTTAACCATTTTGGCAATGTGATTATCAAAGGATAAATTACTATCTACTTGGGTCCCCAGATCCCTTATTACGTTTTCCGTACTTAGGGGACTACCACCTATGTGGTAGTTTGCGGGTACTTTGTTTTTTCCACAGGGGATAACTATGCACTTTTTGGCATTTAGCTTGAGACCATGATTTTGACACCAGGTATCTGTCTCGGTGAGACCCTTCTGGAGTAGGTCTGTGTCAGCCGGAGAGTCAATTATAGCCCCTAGTTTGCAGTAGTCTGCGAACTTGGTCAGCCATAGTCCTCCTGTGCTTGCCTGTACCTCTGAGAAGTATATGCCGAACAGGAGGGGTCCTAGGACTGAGCCCTGGGGAACGCCACTTGTAACTGGTTTAGAGTCGGACCTAGCTCCTGCAACTCTCACCATGTGGGTTCTGTCCGTGAGCCAGTTGCCACCCATCTTGTGACATAGGGGTTTATGTTCAGGCTGGTAAGCTGGTCCATAATACCAGAATGGGGAATGGTGTTGAAGGCCTTTGCGAGGTCTAGGTAGGCTGTGTGTACCACCTTTCCCTCGTCTATAGCCTTGGTAACTGTCTCAAAGAAGTCCACCAGGTTTAGGAGGCATGACCTGCCCCTAAAGCCAAACTGGGTAGGGTCCAGTGTTTGGAGGTTCCCAATGTCTCTGTTAATGAGTTCCATGATGATGTGCTCCACAGCCTTGCAGACCAAGCTAGTCAGGCTTATAGGGAGATAGTTACTGGGGTCTGTTGGGGCTCCACCTTTGTGGAGGGGAATAACCGTTGCTGTGCGCCACTCTATGGGTACATAGCCTATGGAGAGGCTGAGCTTAAACAGTGTGTTTAGGTGAGGGGTTAGTTCGTCTTTGAGCTTGTGTAGAACACAGCCTGGGACGCTGTCCAGTCCCATTGATGCTGTGTTTCTGTCTTTGGAGAGAGCTGTTTTAACCTGAGTGTATTTGATTTCAGGGACTCTACATTTTTCTGGTATGGTTATGGGTCCTTTTGGGGGGGTGAAGTTTGCACTGAACCTGTCTGCCAGGATGTTGGCGATATCAGTCGGTTCAGTGTATTTTGTGCCATTCCGCACTAACTCCAAGCAGATCTGAGCATTGCCACTTAGATTCTTGACGTAGCTAAAGAATGCCTTGTGGTCATCTTTGGAGTCCTTGGCAATTTTTCTTTCGAAGCTCGCCTTGGATGATTTTATGAGGGATCATAGGTTCTTGCTGATATTGATCAGGGATGTCTTCTCTTCTTGGGATTTTACTCTTTTCTGTACTAGTTTCCTCTTTCTATTGTATAGCTTGTTTATGGCAGGGGTCCACCAGACTGGTTTCCTTTTCTTTGAGGAGTGAGTTTTGGTTTTGCTTGGGATAACATGATCCAAGCATTCTTGTGCGTACCTGTAGAATGCATTAGTCACGGATTTTGCAGCTTGGACAGCGTAATCCTTTAGCATGGGGGCTTTGAAACTTTCCACCTCGGTCTTAAGTAACATGAAGTTTGCTTTTGAAAATTTGTCATGGTGGTTTCCTTGTCCAGGGGTGGGGGCGGAATGTGGATATCCAAAGTGATTTATGGTCAGATCTAACCACCGAGGGGCTGACTTCCGGTGTGGAACACTGGTCGCTCATGTTGGTGATGACCATGTTCAATATGTTGTCACCTCTGGTGGGAGTGTTAACCAGTTGATCCAGGGTTTTTGAGTTTATAAATTCTAGGAAATGTTGGGCAAGGCAGTTAGTACTGGAGTAGTTCTCCTAGTTAATGTTAGGGCAATTGAAATCACCGAATATTAGGGTGCTTGGTAGGACCTTTATGTTTCCCAGTGTTTCCAGAAATGCGGAATGCAGGTCCTTAGACATGGTGGGTAAACTGTAACAAACTACAATTTGAATTGCAGTTTTGCCTGTTGTTAGTTGCACGTGGATGATCTCTGAAGCATCATGCTGTGCCACTAACCTGGAGGTGTGGGTATCCTTGATGAATATGGATACACCTCCACCTTTTGTATTTCGGTCCGGGTTCTGTAGTCGAAATGTATGGTATGAGTTGTAGCCTGGTAGTGCTGGTGTGCTCTCTGGAGCCTTAAACCAGGTTTCTGTTTCTACACATATATCGATTTTCTCCATACTGAGGAGTGCCTCGAGTGCGTGCATTTTGAGGTTTAGACTTCTGACATTGAGTAGCATTACCCTCAGTTTTTTGTTACTTGTGCTATTTACGGCGGTGGATTTGTCTTTTGAGCCTTGCCTAAAAAAGGCACTATGGGGGTGGCAAGAGCCTTGGCCAGTATTCAAAAGCCTAAGGGTGACAGGTGCAAACCGTCTCTAGCAAAGCAGCATGGCTTTTCGAGCATGTCATCCCAGGCGGACAGACACTGGATCCCCTTTGAATGACACTAGAAACTTAGCCAATTGTTGAAATTGATAATTTTTTTCTTTATACCATGGTATCATTCTTGGTGAGGGCAGGATGCTACTCAGGGTCAGGGTCATACCTGCCTGGGCAACGTGATCAGAGAGCTCTTCCATATCTCTTTTCATGTAGTTCAGGGAGGTACGGCTCAGGTCATTCACACCAACATGGACAATGACAGAGTCATACTTGTACTTGTTCTGGAGTGATCTGAGTGCTTGCGTTATGTGGCGGATCCTGGCACCCGACAAGCAGCTAACAATAACCTTCTCCTTATTCAGCCTATTGAGTGGGATATCAGTGTGCCAGACTATAGAATCACCTATTACTAGTACGTTGGGTATGTTATTTGGCCCTAAGACTGTGATTGCGTGGCACACTGGTTATGTTAAGTGTGTTTCATGGCTTGTGTTGGGCAGTGGAGGTTGCCTAGATGTCCGCTTTGGAGGTCTCTGTTGCTTTAGCAGATTTTTATTTAGAGCTTCCGAGTATGTTTTCGTGTATTTGTGTGTGTTTTTTGCAAGTGCTGGTTTAATGGGTCTATGTGAGACTGGTGGTGTGATGCAAGTATTTCCCTTATCCTCTTGACTGTCTGATCCAGTCTTGGGTCAAGAGAGCTTAGCCTCCAGTTTGGCTGTATAATTAAATCTCTCGCATGTATTAGTGTTTGGTGGTAGAAGGAGAGGGTTTGTCTGTGTACATGAGACAGTTGTAACATTGCCTCAAAATACCCAGATTCACCAGTTGGACTGGAGAGTACACCTGAAACTGCCCTTTACATGCCTGGATAGGTACAGTGAACTGTTTTACTGAATGGCTGCAAGGTTGAATAGAGAGCCTTGTCCTTCTGTACAGTATAGGGGGCTTCTAGCGCTAGGGTTTAAAAGTGCTTGCTAGGAGTTTTGAGCAAGTGCCGGGCTGAGAAATGAATGGCTTGAGTGCTTAAGTTGAAAGTTTGTCTAGTTCCAAGGGAAAAATTGAAGAGGAGACTTTGTGGAGCCGGGAATAGTTATACCCTAGCTAACCAGCGGTGCCCGGCGCTCTAAACCAGGCAAATGCAGTTTTTATAGCAGGGAAATGAAAGAGATAGAAATTTGCCCAAAATGGCCAATAAAATACTAATTTCTGGCTTGAAACCACTCCTCCAGGGTCAGATAGGCTGCTCGAAGCTCCCCTCTCTCACAGGTGAATACAGAAACTTCCTTCTATCCAAATAAGTTATGCGCAAACAGATTTGTAACACAGCCCTGAATTCAGCACTAACCTGAAAACTGGACTATACTAGCTTAGAAAGGCGGGAAACAAGTTTTTTTATATGTGTATATATATATATATATATATATATATATATATATATATATATATATATATATATCTATATATACACATATATGCATATATATATATATATATATATATATATATATATATATATATATATATATATACACACACATATATATATATATATATATATATATATATATATATATACACACACACACACAGATAGGTGTGGGCGTGTGTGTACGTAGAGATATTAAATGTATACATATCTATACACATATACATACATATAGAAATAAAAAGGAAATTAGTTCCTAAACATGTGACTGCATACTCCAGAGGATGCCTGAAAAGATGCAATTTATACCTAAACTGACATGCAGGAATAAAAATCTTGTTACACTATTACTGTAGTAATAAAATCCTGTTAAACCTCCAATGAAGTCATATAAAAATTTCCAAACTACTCATACTATCCAAAAAACTACTTACAACTCTAGCAATAGAAAATCAACATGCTAGACAATTCCCACAGATTACAGTCAACATTACAATATTTCATACAAATGTACAGTACAAAAACTGAACCTTTAAATATAAATGTTAATTTATTTTTAAATAAACTTACTTTATTCTTTTTTATAGTAATTGCATTGTTACTAAAATACAATGTATGACTTCACTGTGAATATTTCATGAACTAAGCGTCTGACCTCTTTTATTCAATTACAAGTAAACTGTTCAATCACATGACCAGAAAACCTACAAAATGCAACTGCAGAATTGTCAAAACACTGTCAAAGCCCCTGACACTTTGGTGATGATGCTGCCAAAAAGTGTCATCAGTAATGCAAAAGCCTTCCATGATGCTAACATGAAACACTAATGAACAATAATTTTCCATTGTTCACATCAAGACCATTTGAGAAAATAAGCAGCAGCAAACTCTATTAACATAACAAAGACTGCTGGCATCTGCTCACAGCTTCATACAGTATACTTGCACAAATGTGCAATCCATGCAAAAAAAAAAATCATTAAATCTATATTTGCTGAATTAAGCAATCCACCCCTTCAAATTGTATGTTAAAATATGGAATGTCCATGCACTTTTCTATTAACACATCATTCAATATTAAAATCTATTTAATTTCTAATTAGATCATGACTAATACTATTATGTAGCTACATGCAGACCAGGCTTCCTCAAATCCTTATGTGGTAGGTACACACCTTACAGCTGACTGAGCACACCAACCTTCTAATGAATCTGCAAAATATGAGATCCTTATTAAGTATTTAACCCATGTAGTGCATCTCTGCAGTATGTGCCAACACAAAAACAGCATAAGACGAAGTATACAGCACAACACGGCAATGAAAGGTTTAACATTACAAAATGCTTAGCTTTATAAAATCTGTATGAAAAATCAAGCATTATGACTGACTGAGACAAATTCCAGCCTGTGCAATTATTCCACCATAATTACAGAGCTAGCAATTCCCAGCTAGAATGCATGTAAATATAAATGTGCCCAACCAAAGGAGAAAAACACAGCAGCCATATTTTAAATCCTTGCTTCAACTAATCTGTTCTTCAGACTACTCACACTTTACCAACCCATTTATGCCTTGCTTTGTTTTAACTTGTTCTGAAGTTTTTTGTTTATATTTATTTTTGTTTTTTTTTTTAAGTTAGTAAAAGCTTCATAAAGGCAAAAACTACACAGCTGGTCAGTCTATCTACAAGATTAACTGAAATGCTTAAATAATTAACTTCTCAATTTCTACCCTAGCACTGCAAAAATTATGGGTTTTAGCATTAAATACCCTGCAGCAAGCTTTGCTCATCTAGTATAAAGAAAGAAGAAAATGAAAGAAAAATTGATATGGTCTTGGCTTGCAACTCACTTTGAGCTGCACATGTGTATGTGAGTGCGTGCCTGTATGTCTCTTGAAATGTGCGTGTATATATACACACACACACACACACACACACACACACATTTTATATATATATATATATATATATATATATATATATATATATATATATATATTTGCGGTGTTGGTGCTGCGGTAGCGTTGTCGCCTCACAGTAAGACGCTGTCTGGTTCGATTCTCAGCTAGAGCGTCTTCTGCGTGGAGACATGCGTGAATCGGCGTACCTTCATTGAAGGTTGTGCGTCAGGGCTAGTAACTCGGCACGTAAAAATCAACTACCAATCATTAGCGGACCGGAGTTCCGCTCTGGCGACCCCTAACCGGGAAAAGCCGAAAGAGACAACAACAAATATATATATATATATATATATATATATATATATATATACACACATACATACACACACATTACATATATATATACACACACACAAAAACAAAGCATATGTAAAAAGTAAAAAAAAAAAAAAACGTTCTAGCTATATCTACTTTTTATATCACATGGTACAAACTTCCACATTTCATATTTTAAAATGAATGCACTGAGAAAGAATTTAACAGTATCTGGAGTGAACATTTCACTGTAACACATGCATCATAATGTGCTTGTCAATGCACCTTAAATGTTAAACTAAAACAATGCAAGTATGTAGGATAGGTACTTTCAAATGATTGAAGCAAAGAAAAGACAAATCACCCAACACTAACAATATTGTCAGCCTTGGCTGAGGAATATACTTAAAAGAGTAGTTCAGCCACCTGAAAGTCAAGCTGGGGTGTGGCTGCTCACTATTTAATATATACCTATCATAAAAGCCAACTGCATCACCCTGGGAAAGTGGATACTGCAGTTGACACTAGAGCCATTATTTATACCCATACTTAATTTTTGCATAAAACACACACACACACACACACACACACACACACACACACACACATTACATGTTTGTGTGCATTACTGTGTGTGCAAGCAAGTATGTGTGAGGGTAATGACCTAATATGAATTACAAGCAATACACAAGCACTAACTCTCCCAATGCAGAGACGACTGTAGAAGAAAAAGGCCAACCAGTAAAACAAAATTGTTATAAGTTATGATTAGGAAAACTTCCTTTTTTATCCACCCCCTCTTTATATATCTATACAGGTTTAGAAGTTCATAGGTAAGTACTAGGTAGCTGTTCTTATGGGCCATTTTAAGCCTAGCCAATTTCTGTTTTTTGCGCTGGAAATAATCCATTCCATTTGGTTACAGACTGACCATAATAGGATGGGTAAGGCCAATTCTATGTTGCCCCTAATAAGAATAACTGCGATCATATCATAGATAATTTGAGGGGACCCATGTGTGGGATAAAGCATTTAGGAGCTGCATCTGTCCATTAATAGCACAAGGGGTAGTCCTGGGGTAAATGTTCTGTTTTTCATCAATATATCCAAATTGTCCTTGAACATGGAAAGGAATGAACTTTATTTTATGTAGCTGGGGAGTCTGCTCCACAGCAGCGATATCCTCGAAGTGTCTCCTTGCACCACTTTGGCGGTAACCTTAACACTGCACCTTCCCCAACCCTTAATCCTACATTTTACCTTAAAAAAGAATACCTTTCCATAACACTGCAACTAGACAAGACACACTGGGACACAAACATATTAAAAACACTACATCTATCCCCTAGCTTTACCCTGACCCAAATACAGTAAACTGCCCTCTTATCCAACCTCTCTAACTGCCCATCAAATTTTTGCCATAGTCCTAGCAAAGGACTACAGAAAAGAATACTTCTGCCTCCCATGGACTAAATAATGACAGACATTTGAGTTTTAGACTTCATATTCATTAGAAAAATACATACTAAAACAAATCCTGTTATTTTAGCTGATTTTAACCAATAAATATTATTTTGTATGCTTTTTCTGATTAATCAGTCAATTTGTTTATTAAGCCTAAGGTCCGGTCCGGTTCCAGAGAGACCTGATAAGAGGGAGTCTATTGTATACACAAACACCTATTCCCAACACTAACCCCAACTCTCATGCACAAATATTCTCATCCCCTTGAAACCCCACTCACTTGTCTTAACAAAACATACTCAAGAAACCTTGACCGTTCGGCTATCCATGCATTACTGCGAAGCACCACCTTTGGCACTCATCAACCAAGTGGCCGATCAACAAAATGCAGTTAACTCGTACATATGCACACACACATGCACTACTCAACTAAATGGCAGATAAACAAAATCCATGGAACTCATATACATACATAAACACACACACACATATATATATATATATATATATATATATATATATATATATACACACACACACACACACACACACACACACACACACACACACACACACACACACATATATACATACACACACATACACAGACACACACACACACACACACATACTACACAAATATATGCACACATTTTATATACTACACACAATATATACATACATACATATCTATATATATATATATATATATATATATATATATATGGGTCTACTTCTTTTGACCTAACTTTCATTTGCCTGACACTCATTTGCCTGAGACCAAATGACTGACACTTCATTTGCCTGACAAGTATTATTAGCAAGAAAATGGAATATGCCCCCTTCCCCACTGCAGTGCGACCCTGGAGTTAGAATATATAGTTAGGGGGCGTGTGAGGGGCACAGCCCCCACTTACTTTTCTGTTACTAAGCAATATTATATCAAAAGTTAACAATATCATATGAAATGAAGTGGGGGGCTTCACCCCCCACACCCCCCGTTGTGGGGGGCTGTGCCCCCCCCCCCTAACTATATATTCTAACTCCAGGGTCGCACTGCAGTGGGGAAGGGGGCATATTCCATTTTCTTGCTAATAATACTTGTCAGTCAAATGAAGTGTCAGGCAAATGAAATTTCAGTCAAATGGGCTCAGGAAAATGAGTGTCAGGCAAATGAAAGTTAGGTCAAAAGAAGTAGACCCATATATATATACATATATATATATATATATATATATATATATATATATATATATATATGTGTGTGTGTTCAAAGATTTTTTACTAGGCTAACAACCACAAGGACCTTTTTAAGCTTAGCCATGCATCCCAAATCTCTGACAAGTTCTGATACCCTTGATAAGTGTAAGCATGGGTCTGGAGATGAACCATTTACAGGTTACCCTCTGTCCATTAGAGACATAGGTGCCAAACCAGGGATGAATTTCCGGTTTCCCATCCAATTGCCCAAGTTGCACTTGAATTGGGTTAGGGAGGAACTCTGCTTCACATGCATGGGGAGTCTGTTCCATAGACAGGGTAGTCTCTGGAATACATTATCTCTCTCTCCAGCAGCTCCTATTCACATCACAGGCAAGGTTTAACTCTTTAGAACGGGCAATTCTGGTGCCGTTTGTTTTGTGGATATGCAGGAAGTCCACCACATTGAGGTCTGACAAAGCCCTGTATGCCAGGCACAGATCGCCCCTCAAAAGCCTGTAGGAGACAGAATACAGGGATAAGGCCTTGAGGCGGTCTGCATAGGACATATTACTTATGCCCTCTATTCTTTTAGTGAGGAACATCTGTGGATGTTACAATTGATGGATATGCCTGGTTAGGTACATACCAAAGGGGGCACTGTACTCAATGATAGGTCGGATGAACGCGGACTACAGTGGAACAATGACTTCCTTGGGACTTCGATGTCACACTTTTGTTTATAAGTTGCAAAACATCAAATGATTTTCTCACCACTTTTGAGACGTGATGATCAAGGCTAGATTATTAACTATGTGTGTCCCCAAGTCTCTAACTACTGGGTCAACTCTGAGGGGTGTGTTATCAATATGAGAGTTACCAGGGACGGATGACTTCCCAAAATATACTAATATGCATTTCCTGGCAGTTTTAGTCCATGGCTCTGACACCAGTTGTTTGTCTAACTAGCGAAAAACAAAAGCAAATTCTCTCTCAGTTTAATTCTCTCTCAGTTTAATGAAGCGCTTTTCATCTTGCACATATGGCAAGACCATCAGTTTTTTCTGATGAAGTCTTGCCATATGTGCAAGATGAAAAGCGCTTCATTAAATATGAAAAGCGCTTCATTAAATTGAGAGAGAATTAAACCGAGAGAGAATTTGCTTTGGTGTTTCCAAGCTGTCTTTTTGTTTTTCGCTAGTTTGTCTCACTTTGGTTCCTGTCTGTACCAGTTGTTCGTCTGTCAGACCCTCATGGAGAACATTTGTGCCAGTGTGAGACTCAATGACAGCTCCTAATTTGCAATCTGCAAATTTAGTCAGCCAGAGACCAGACACTGGCTTTGACTTCTGAGAAATAAATGCCAAAGAGGAGCGGTCCAAGGACTGATCCCCGAGGGAATCCACTTCTGACTGGCCTCTTTGTAGAGTTGGACTCCCTAATTTTAACTTCCTGGGTCCTATCTGTGAGCCAGCTGACTATCCACTGGGTGACATATGGGTCTGTACCTAACCTCTTGAGTTTGTCAACAATACTCCCAGTGGAGTATTGTGTCAATGCCTTGGCCAGGTCAAGGTAGGCAGTGTTAACAACTCTGCCCTCATCCATATATACATACACAAAATATTTGTGACCAAAAAATGAGTAGGGTATCGCTTTCTTTAAAAATAGTCAAGTGTGAAGTTCAGGGAAGT